>NW_027446369.1:0-132094 GCF_038048845.1 Mixophyes fleayi | reverse complement strand
TATTCGAATCATGATTTATGATTCAATTCATGATTTATGATTGAATTCATGATTCATAATTAATGATTCAATTCATGATTCATGATTCGATTCATGATTCATGATTCGATTCATGATTCATGATTCGATTCATGATTCAATTCATGATTCATGATTCAATTCATGATTTATGATTCATGATTTATGATTCATGATTCATGATTTATATCATGATTCATTATATGATTCATATGTCATGATTCATTTCATGATTTATTTCAGGATTCATGATTCAATTCATGATTCAATACATAATTCATGATTCAATTCATGATTCATGATTCAATTCATGATTTATGATTCGATTCATGATTCATTTCATGATTCATTTTATGATTCATTATTCATGATTCAATTCATGATTCATGATTTATGGTTCGATTCATGATTCGATTCATGATTCAATTCATGATTCGATTCATGATTCAATTCATGATTCATGATTCGATTAATGATTCAAGATTTAATTCATGATTTGTGATTCATGATTCAATTCATGATTTATGATTTGATTCATAATATGATTCATAATTTAATTCATGATTCAATTCATAAATAAATATGATTCATGATTCGATTCATGATTCATTTCATGATTCAATTCATGATTCATGATTCATGATTCAATTCATGATTCATGATTCATGATTCAATTCATGATTCATGATTCAATTCATGATTTATGATACATGATTCAATTCATGATTTGTGATTCCTGATTCTATTTATGATTCATGATTCATGATTCAATTCATGATTGATGATTCAATTCATGATTCATGATTCAATTCATGATTCATGATTCATGATTCATAATTCAATTCATGATTCATGATTCATGATTCAATTCATGATTCATGATTCAATTAATGATTCATGATTCGATTCATGATTCGAATAATGATTTATGATTCAATTCATGATTTATGATTCTTTTTATGATTCAATTCATGTGATTTGATTCATGATTCAATTCATGATTCATGATTCAATTCATGATTTATTTCATGATTCATGATTTATATCATGATTCATTTCATGATTCATATATCATGATTCATTTCATGATTGATTTCAGGATTCATGATTCAATTTATGATTCAATACATAATTCATGATTAATTTCATGATTCATGATTCATTCATGATTCAATTCATGATTAAATTCAAATTTTATGATTCGATTCATGATTCATTTCATGATTCATTTCATGATTCAATTCATGATTCAATTCATGATTCATGATTCATGATTCGATTCATGATTCATTCATGATTCATTTCATGATTCATGATTTTTGATTCAATTCATGATTCCATTCAATGATTCATGATTCATGATTCGATTAATGATTCATGATTCAATTCATAATTCATTCTAAGAATTATGATTCAATTCATGTATTCATGATTCATTTCATGATTCATTTCATGATTCATGATTCATGATTCAATTAATGATTCATGATTCAATTAATGATTTATGATTCAATTCATTTTTCATTATTCAAATCATGATTCATGATCCGATTCATGATTCAATTCAAGATTCAATTCATGATTCATTTCATGATTCATGATTCAATTCATGATTCATGATTCGATTCTTGATTAAATTCATGATTCATTTCATGATTCAATTTATGATTCATGATTCATGATTCATGATTTGATTCATGATTCATGATTCATGATTTGATTCATGATTCATGATTTGATTCATGATTCATGATTCAATTCATGATTCATGATTCATGATTCAATTCATGATTCATAATTAATGATTCGATTCATGATTCATGATTTGATTCATGATTCTATTCATGATCATGATTCGAATCATGATTCATGATTCATGATTCGAATCATGATTCATGATTCAATTCATGATTCATGATTCATTTTACGATTCATGATTCGATTCATGATGCAATTCATGATTCATGATTCAATTCATGATTTAATTCATTATTCAGGAATTTCACATCATGAATAAAGATTCATGATTCGACTCATGATTCATGATTCAATTCATAATTCATGATTCATGATTTGACTCATGATTCAATTCATGATTCATGATTTATGATTCAATTCATGATTTGTGATTCATGATTCAATTCATGATTCATGACTCGATTCATGATTCAAGTCATGATTCGAATCATGATTCATGATTCGATTTATGATTCATTTCATGATTCAAATCATGATTCATGATTCAATTCATGATTCAATTCATGATTCATAATTGATGATTCGATTCATGATTCATTATTCAATTCATGATTAAATTTATGATTCATGATTTAATTCATGATTTATGATTCATGATTTGAATCATGATTCATGATTCATGATTCGATTCATGATTCATGATTCGATTCCTGATTCATGATTCGATTCCCTGATTCATGATTCATGATTCGATTCATGATTCATGTTTCGATTCATGATTCAATTCATGATTCATGATTCAATTCATGATTCATGATTTATGATTCAATTCATGATTCAGTGATTCGATTTCATGATTCAATTCATGATTCATGATTCGATTCATGATTCGATTCATGATTCAATTCATGATTTATGATTCGATTCATGGATTCATGATTTAATTCATGATTCATGAATCAATTCATGATTCATGATTCAATTCATGATTCATGATTCGATAAATGATTCATGATTTAATTCATTATTCAATTCATGATTTATGACTTCATGATTTTACTCATGATTCATGATTCAATTCATGATTTGTGATTCATGATTCAATTCATGATTCATGATTCGATTCATGATTCATAATATGATTCATGATTCATAATATGATTCATGATTCAATTCATGATTCATGATTCATGATTCATGATTCATGATTCAATTCATGATTTGTGATTCATGATTCTATTTATGATTCATGATTCGAATCATGATTCATGATTCAATTCATGATTTATGATTCAATTCATGATTCATAATTCATGATTCAATTCATGATTTATGATTCATGATTCGATTCATGATTCCATTCATGATTCATGATTCAATTCATGATTTATGATTCATGATTTATGATTCAATACATGATTCATGATTTATATCATGATTCATTATATGATTCATATATCATGATTCATTTCATGATTGATTTCAGGATTCATGATTCAATTGATGATTCAATACATAATTCATAATTCAATTCATGATTCATGATTCAATTCATGATTTATGATTCGATTCATGATTCAATTCATGATTCATTTTATGATTCATTTCATGATTCATGATTCATGATTCAATTCATGATTTATGATTCAATTCATGATTCATAATTCATGATTCAATTCATGATTTATGATTCATGATTCGATTCATGATTCCATTCATGATTCATGATTCAATTCATGATTTATGATTCATGATTCGATTCATGATTCCATTCATGATTTATGATTCAATTCATGATTCATTTCATGATTCATGATTTATGATTCAATTCATGATTCAATTCATGATTCATGATTTATGGTTCAATTCATGATTCGATTCATAATTAATTCATGATTCATGATTCGATTCATGATTCAATTCATGATTTCAAGATTCGATTAATGATTCATGATTTAATTCATGATTCATGATTCATGATTCGATTCATGATTCATGATTCAATTCATGATTTGTGATTCATGATTCAATTCATGATTCATGATTTGATTCATGATTCATAATATGATTCATGATTTAATTCATGATTCATGTTTTAATTCATGATTCATGATTTAATTCATGATTCATGATTCAATTCATGATTCATGATTCATTTCATGATTCATGATTCAATTCATGATTCAATTCATGATTCATGATTCAATTCATGATTTATGATACATGATTCATTCATGATTTATGATACCTGATAAAATTCATGATTCAATTCATGATTCATGATTCAATTCATGATTCATGATTCGATCATGATTCGAATAATGATTTATGATTCAATTCATGATTTATGATTCATTTCATGATTCAATTCATGATTCATGATTCGATTCATGATTCAATGATTTGATTCATGATTCAATTCATGATTCATGATTCAATTCATGATTCATGATTCAATTCATGATTCATGATTCAATTCATGATTCATGATTCAATTCATGATTCATGATTTATTTTATGATTCATGATTTATATCATGATTCATTTTATGATTCATATATCATGATTCATTTCATGATTGATTTCAGGATTCCTGATTCAATTTATGATTCAATACATAATTCATGATTAATTTCATGATTCAATTCATGATTCATGATTCATGATTCGATTCATGATTCAATTCATGATTCATTTCATGATTCATGATTTTTTTGATTCAATTCATGATTCCAATTCATGATTCATGATTCATGATTCGATTCATGATTCATGATTCAATTCATAATTCATTCTATGAATTAATGATTCAATTCATGATTCATGATTCATGATTCAATTCATGATTCCATGATTCATGATTCATGATTCAATTAATGATTCATGATTCAATTAATGATTTATGATTCAATTCATTTTTCATTATTCAATTCATGATTCATGATCCGATTCATGATTCAATTCAAGATTCAATTCATGATTCATTTCATGATTCATGATTATGATTGAATTCATGATTCATGATTCAATTACATGATTCATGATTTCGGTTCATGATTAAATTCATGATTCATTTCATGATTCATTTATGATTCATGATTCAATTAATGATTTATGATTCATTTCATAATTCATGATTCATTTCATGATTCATGATTCATGATTCGATTCATGATTCATGATTCATGATTTGATTTCATGATTCATGATTTGATGCATGATTCATGATTCAATTCGGTGATTCATGATTCATGATTCAATTCGTGATTCATTTCATGATTCATGATTCATAATTCATGATTCAATTCATGATTTATGATTCATGATTCGATTCATGATTCAATTCCATGATTCATGATTCAATTCATGGATTTATGATTCATGATTTATGATTCAATACATGATTCATGATTTATATCATGATTCATTATATGATTCATATATCATGATTCATTTCATGATTGATTTCAGGATTCATGATTCAATTGATGATTCAATACATAATTCATGATTCAATTCATGATTCATTGATTCAATTCATGATTTATGATTCGATTCATGATTTATGATTTCGATTCATGATTCAATTCATGATTCATTTTATGATACATTTCATGATTCATGATTCCATGATTCAATTCATGATTTATGATTCAATTCATGATTCATGATTCATTTCATGATTCATGATTTATGATTCAATTCATGATTCAATTCATGATTCATGATTTATGGTTCAATTCATGATTCGATTCATGATTCAATTCATGATTCATGATTCGATTCATGATTCATGATTCAATTCATGATTCATGATTCATGATTCGATTAATGATTCATGATTTAATTCATGATTCATGATTCATGATTCGATTCATGATTCATGATTCAATTCATGATTCATGATTTGATTCATGATTCATAATATGATTCATGATTCAATTCATGATTCATGATTCATGATTCATGATTCAATTAATGATTCATGATTCAATTAATGATTTATGATTCAATTCATTTTTCATTATTCAATTCATGATTCATGATCCGATTCATGATTCAATTCAAGATTCAATTCATGATTCATTTCATGATTCATGATTTATGATTCAATTCATGATTCATGATTCAATTCATGATTCATGATTCGGTTCATGATTAAATTTCATGATTCATTTCATGATTCAATTAATGATTTATGATTCATTTCATAATTCATGATTCATTTCATGATTCATGATTCATGATTCGATTCATGATTCATGATTTGATTCATGATTCATGATTTGATGCATGATTCATGATTCAATTCGTGATGTTCATGATTCATGATTCAATTCATGATTCAATTCATGATTTATGATTCGATTCATGATTCATAATTCATGATTCAATTCATGATTTATGATTCATGATTCGATTCATGATTCAATTCATGATTCAATTCATGATTCATGATTCAATTCATGATTTATGATTCATGATTTATGATTCAATAACATGATTCATGATTTATATCATGATTCATTATATGATTCATATAACATGATTCATTTCATGATTTGATTTCAGGATTCATGATTCAATTGATGATTCAATACATAATTCATGATTCAATTCATGATTCATGATTCAATTCATGATTTATGATTCGATTCATGATTTATGATTCGATTCATGATTCAATTCATGATTCATTTTATGATTCATTTCATGATTCATGATTCAATTCATGATTTAATGATTCAATTCATGATTCATGATTCATTTCATGATTCATGATTTATGATTCAATTCATGATTCAATTCATGATTCATGATTTATGGTTCAATTCATGATTTGATTCATGATTCGATTCATGATTCATGATTCAATTCATGATTCATGATTCGATTAATGATTCATGATTCGATTCATGATTCATGATTCATGATTCGATTCATGATTCATGATTCAATTCATGATTTGTGATTCAATGATTCAATTCATGATTCTGATTTGATTCATGATTCATAATATGATTCATGATTTAATTCCATGATTCATGATTTAATTCATGATTCATGATTTAATTCATGATTCCATGATTCAATTCATGATTCATGATTCATTTCATGATTCATGATTCAATTCATGATTCATGATTCATGATTCATGATTCAAATTCATGATTCATGATTCATGATTCAATTCATGATTCATGATTCATGATTCAATTTATGATTCATGATTCAATTCATGATTTATGATACATGATTCAATTCATGATTTATGATACATGATTCAATTCATGATTCATGATTCAATTCATGATTCATGATTCCAATTCATGATTCATGATTCGATTCATGATTCGAATAATGATTTATGATTCAATTCATGATTTATGATTCATTTCATGATTCAATTCATGATTCATGATTCGATTCATGATTCATGATTTGATTCATGATTCAATTCATGATTCATGATTCAATTCATGATTCATGATTCAATTCATGATTCAATTCATGATTCATGATTCAATTCATGATTCATGATTTATTTCATGATTCATGATTTATATCATGATTCATTTTATGATTCATATATCATGATTCATTTCATGATTGATTTCAGGATTCATGATTCAATTTATGATTTCAATACATAATTCATGATTAATTTCATGATTCATGATTCATTTCATGATTCAATTCATGATTAAATTCAAATTTTATGATTCGATTCATGATTCATTTCATGATTCATTTCATGATTCATGATTCATGATTCAATTCATGATTCATGATTCAATTCATGATTCATGATTCATGATTCGATTCATGATTCATTTCATGATTCATTTCATGATTCATGATTTTTTGATTCAATTCATGATTCAATTCATGATCATGATTCATGATTCGATTCATGATTCATGATTCAATTCATAATTCATTCTATGAATTATGATTCAATTCATGATTCATGATTCAATTCATGATTCATGATTCATGATTCAATAATGATTCATGATTCAATTATGATTTATGATTCAATTCAATTTTTCATTATTCAAGTTCATGATTCATAATCCGATTCATGATTCAATTCAAGATTCAATCATGATTCATTTCATGATTCATGATTTATGATTCAATTCATGATTCATGATTCAATTCATGATTCATGATTCAATTCATGATTCATGATTCAATTCATGATTCATTGATTCGGTTCATGATTAAATTCTTGATTCATTTCATGATTCAATTTATGATTCATGATTCAATTAATGATTATGATTCATTTCATGATTCATGATTCATGATTCATGATTCGATTCATGATTCATGATTTGATTCATGATTCATGATTCGAATCATGATTCATGATTCAATTCATGATTGATGATTCAATTCATGATTCATAATTCATGATTCAATTCATGATTTATGATTCATGATTCGATTCATGATTCAATTCATGATTCATGATTCAATTTATGATTCATGATTTATGATTCAATACATGATTCATGATTTATATCATGATTCATTATATGATTCATATATCATGATTCATTTCATGATTGATTTCAGGATTCATGATTCAATTGATGATTCAATACATAATTCATGATTCAATTCATGATTTATGATTCGATTCATGATTTATGATTCGATTCATGATTCAATTCATGATTCATTTTATGATTCATTTCATGATTCATGATTCAATTCATGATTTATGATTCAATTCATGATTCATGATTCAATTCATGATTCATTTCATGATTCATGATTTATGATTCAAATCATGATTCAATTCATGATTCATGATTTATGGTTCAATTCATGATTTTGATTCATGATTCAATTCATGATTCATGATTCAATTCATGATTCATGATTCAATTCATGATTCATGATTCGATTATGATTCATGATTTAATTCATGATTCATGATTCATGATTCGATTCATGATTCATGATTCAATTCATGATTTGTGATTTATGATTCAATTCATGATTCATGATTTGATTCATGATTCATAATATGATTCATGATTTAATTCATGATTCATGATTTAATTCATGATTCATGATTCAATTCATGATTCATGATTCATTTCATGATTCATGATTCAATTCATGATTCATGATTCATGATTCATGATTCAATTCATGATTCATGATTCATGATTCAATTCATGATTCATGATTCATGATTCAATTTATGATTCATGATTCAATTCATGATTTATGATACATGATTTCAATTCATGATTTATGATACATGATTCAATTCATGATTCATGATTCAATTCATGATTCATGATTCAATTCATGATTCATGATTCGATTCATGATTCGAATAATGATTTATGATTCAATTCATGATTTATGATTCATTTCATGATTCAATTCATGATTCATGATTCGATTCATGATTCATGATTTGATTCATGATTCAATTCATGATTCATGATTCAATTCATGATTCAATTCATGATTCATGATTCAATTCATGATTCATGATTTATTTCATGATTCATGATTTATATCATGATTCATTTTATGATTCATATATCATGATTCATTTCATGATTGATTTCAGGATTCATGATTCAATTTATGATTCAATACATAATTCATGATTAATTTCATGATTCATGATTCATTTCATGATTCAATTCATGATTAAATTCAAATTTTATGATTCGATTCATGATTCATTTCATGATTCATTTCATGATTCATTTCATGATTCATGATTCATGATTCAATTCATGATTCATGATTCAATTCATGATTCATGATTCGATTCATGATTCATTTCATGATTCATTTCATGATTCATGATTTTTTGATTCAATTCATGATTCAATTCATGATTCATGATTCATGATTCGATTCATGATTCATGATTCAATTCATAATTCATTCTATGAATTATGATTCAATTCATGATTCATGATTCAATTCATGATTCATGATTCATGATTCATGATTCAATTAATGATTTATGATTCAATTCATTTTTCATTATTCAATTCATGATTCATAATCCGATTCATGATTCAATTCAAGATTTAATTCATGATTCATGATTTATGATTCAATTCATGATTCATGATTCAATTCATGATTCAATTCATGATTCATGATTCAATTCATGATTCATGATTTATTTCATGATTCATGATTTTATATCATGATTCATTTTATGATTCATATATCATGATTCATTTCATGATTGATTTCAGGATTCATGATTCAATTTATGATTCAATACATAATTCATGATTAATTTCATGATTCATGATTCATTTCATGATTTCAATTCATGATTAAATTCAAATTTTATGATTCGATTCATGATTCAATTTCATGATTCATGATTTTTTGATTCAATTCATGATTCAATTCATGATTCATGATTCATGATTCGATTCATGATTCATGATTCAATTCATAATTCATTCTATGAATATGATTCAATTCTGATTCATGATTCAATTCATGATTCATGATTCATGATTCAATTAATGATTTATGATTCAATTCATTTTTCATTATTCAATTCATGATTCATAATCGATTCATGATTCAATTCAAGATTCAATTCATGATTCATGATTTATGATTCAATTCATGATTCATGATTCAATTCATGATTCATGATTCGGTTCATGATTAAATTCATGATTCATTTCATGATTCAATTTATGATTCATGATTCAATTAATGATTTATGATTCATTTCATAATTCATGATTCATTTCATGATTCATGATTCATGATTCATGATTCGATTCATGATTCATGATTCATGATTTGATTCATGATTCATGATTCGAATCATGATTCATGATTCAATTCATGATTTATGATTCAATTCATGATTCATAATTCATGATTCAATTCATGATTTATGATTCATTGATTCGATTCATGATTCAATTCATGATTCATGATTCAATTTATGATTCATGATTCAATACATGATTCATGATTTATATCATGATTCATTATATGATTCATATATCATGATTCATTTCATGATTGATTCAGGATTCATGATTCAATTGATGATTCAATACATAATTCATGATTCAATTCATGATTCATGATTCAATTCATGATTTATGATTCGATTCATGATTTATGATTCGATTCATGATTCAATTCATGATTCATTTTATGATTCATTTCATGATTCATGATTCATGATTCAATTCATGATTTATGATTCAATTCATGATTCATGATTCAATTCATGATTCATTTCATGATTCATGATTTATGATTCAATTCATGATTCAATTCATGATTCATGATTTATGGTTCAATTCATGATTCGATTCATGATTCAATTCATGATTCATGATTCGATTCATGATTCATGATTCATGATTCGATTAATGATTCATGATTCATGATTTAATTCATGATTCATGATTCATGATTCGATTCATGATTCATGATTCAATTCATGATTTGTGATTCATGATTCATAATATGATTCATGATTTAATTCATGATTCATGATTTAATTCATGATTCATGATTCAATTCATGATTCATGATTCATTTCATGATTCATGATTCAATTCATGATTCATGATTCATGATTCATGATTCAATTCATGATTCATGATTCATGATTCAATTCATGATTCATGATTCATGATTCAATTCATGATTCATGATTCATGATTCAATTTATGATTCATGATTCAATTCATGATTTATGATACATAATTCAATTCATGATTTATGATACATGATTCAATTCATGATTCATGATTCAATTCATGATTCATGATTCAATTCATGATTCATGATTCGATTCATGATTCGAATAATGATTTATGATTCAATTCATGATTTATGATTCATTTCATGATTCAATTCATGATTCAATTCATGATTCATGATTCGATTCATGATTCATGATTTGATTCATGATTCAATTCATGATTCATGATTCAATTCATGATTCATGATTCAATTCATGATTCATGATTCAATTCATGATTCATGATTCAATTCATGATTCAATTCATGATTCATGATTTATTTCATGATTCATGATTTATATCATGATTCATTTTATGATTCATATATCATGATTCATTTCATGATTGATTTCAGGATTCATGATTCAATTTATGATTCAATACATAATTCATGATTAATTTCATGATTCATTTCATGATTCAATTCATGATTAAATTCAAATTTTATGATTCGATTCATGATTCATTTCATGATTCATTTCATGATTCATGATTCATGATTCAATTCATGATTCATGATTCAATTCATGATTCATGACTCATGATTCGATTCATGATTCATTTCATGATTCATTTCATGATTCATTTCATGATTCATGATTTTTTGATTCAATTCATGATTCAATTCATGATTCATGATTCATGATTCGATTCATGATTCATGATTCAATTCATAATTCATTCTATGAATTATGATTCAATTCATGATTCAATTCATGATTCATGATTCAATTAATGATTCATGATTCAATTAATGATTTATGATTCAATTCATTTTTCATTATTCAATTCATGATTCATGATCCGATTCATGATTCAATTCAAGATTCAATTCATGATTCATTTCATGATTCATGATTTATGATTCAATTCATGATTCATGATTCAATTCATGATTCGGTTCATGATTAAATTCATAATTCATTTCATGATTCAATTTATGATTCATGATTCAATTAATGATTTATGATTCATTTCATAATTCATGATTCATTTCATGATTCATAATTCATGATTCATTTCATGATTCATGATTCATGATTCATGATTCATGATTTGATTCATGATTCATGATTCGAATCATGATTCATAATTCATGATTCAATTCATGATTTATGATTCATGATTCGATTCATGATTCATGATTCATGATTCGATTCATGATTCGAATAATGATTTATGATTCAATTCATGATTTATGATTCATTTCATGATTCAATTCATGATTCAATTCATGATTCATGATTCGATTCATGATTCATGATTTGATTCATGATTCAATTCATGATTCATGATTCAATTCATGATTCATGATTCAATTCATGATTCATGATTCAATTCATGATTCATGATTCAATTCATGATTCAATTCATGATTCATGATTTATTTCATGATTCATGATTTATATCATGATTCATTTTATGATTCATATATCATGATTCATTTCATGATTGATTTCAGGATTCATGATTCAATTTATGATTCAATACATAATTCATGATTAATTTCATGATTCATGATTCATTTCATGATTCAATTCATGATTAAATTCAAATTTTATGATTCGATTCATGATTCATTTCATGATTCATTTCATGATTCATGATTCATGATTCAATTCATGATTCATGATTCAATTCATGATTCATGACTCATGATTCGATTCATGATTCATTTCATGATTCATTTCATGATTCATGATTTTTTGATTCAATTCATGATTCAATTCATGATTCATGATTCATGATTCGATTCATGATTCATGATTCAATTCATAATCCATTCTATGAATTATGATTCAATTCATGATTCAATTCATGATTCATGATTCAATTAATGATTCATGATTCAATTAATGATTTATGATTCAATTCATTTTTCATTATTCAATTCATGATTCATGATCCGATTCATGATTCAATTCAAGATTCAATTCATGATTCATTTCATGATTCATGATTTATGATTCAATTCATGATTCATGATTCAATTCATGATTCATGATTCGGTTCATGATTAAATTCATGATTCATTTCATGATTCAATTTATGATTCATGATTCAATTAATGATTTATGATTCATTTCATAATTCATGATTCATTTCATGATTCATAATTCATGATTCATTTCATGATTCATGATTCATGATTCATGATTCATGATTTGATTCATGATTCATGATTCGAATCATGATTCATAATTCATGATTCAATTCATGATTTATGATTCATGATTCGATTCATGATTCATGATTCATGATTCGATTCATGATTCAATTCATGATTCATGATTCAATTCATGATTTATGATTCATGATTTATGATTCAATACATGATTCATGATTTATATCATGATTCATTATATAATTCATATATCATGATTCATTTCATGATTGATTTCAGGATTCATGATTCAATTGATGATTCAATACATAATTCATGATTCAATTCATGATTCATGATTCAATTCATGATTTATGATTCGATTCATGATTCAATTCATGATTCATTTTATGATTCATTTCATGATTCATGATTCATGATTCAATTCATGATTTATGATTCAATTCATGATTCATGATTCAATTCATGATTCATTTCATGATTCATGATTTATGGTTCAATTCATGATTCGATTCATGATTAAATTCATGATTCATGATTCGATTCATGATTCAATTCATGATTCATGATTCGATTAATGATTCATGATTTAATTCATGATTCATGATTCATGATTTAATTCATGATTCATGATTCATGATTCGATTCATGATTCATGATTCAATTCATGATTTGTGATTCATGATTCAATTCATGATTCATGATTTGATTCATGATTTGATTCATGATTTAATTCATGATTCATGATTCAATTCATGATTCATGATTCATTTCATGATTCATGATTCAATTCATGATTCATGATCATGATTCATGATTCAATTCATGATTCATGATTCATGATTCAATTCATGATTCATGATTCATGATTCAATTCATGATTCATGATTCAATTCATGATTTATGATACATGATTCAATTCATGATTTATGATACATGATAAAATTCATGATTCATGATTCAATTCATGATTCATGATTCAATTCATGATTCATGATTCGATTCATGATTCGAATAATGATTTATGATTCAATTCATGATTTATGATTCATTTCATGATTCAATTCATGATTTATGATACATGATTCAATTCATGAATTTATGATACATGATAAAATTCATGATTCATGATTCAATTCATGATTCATGATTCGATTCATGATTCCTGATTTGATTCATGATTCATGATTCAATTCATGATTCAATTCATGATTCATGATTCAATTCATGATTCATGATTTATTTCATGATTCATGATTTATATCATGATGCATTTATGATTCATATATCATGATTCATTTCATGATTGATTTCAGGATTCATGATTCAATTTATGATTCAATACATAATTCATGATTAATTTCATGATTCATGATTCATTTCATGATTCAATTCATGATTAAATTCAAATTTTATGATTCGATTCATGATTCATTTCATGATTCATTTCATGATTCATGATTCATGATTCAATTCATGATTCATGATTCATGATTCGATTCATGATTCAATTCATGATTCATTTCATGATTCATGATTTTTTGATTCAATTCATGATTCATTTCATGATTCATGATTCATGATTCGATTCATGATTCATGATTCAATTCATAATTCATTCTATGAATTATGATTCAATTCATGATTCATGATTCAATTCATGATTCATGATTCATGATTCATGATTCAATTAATGATTCATGATTCAATTAATGATTTATGATTCAATTCAATTTTTCATTATTCAATTCATGATTCATGATCCGATTCATGATTCAATTTCAAGATTCAATTCATGATTCATTTCATGATTCATGATTTATGATTCAATTTATGATTCATGATTCAATTCATGATTCATGATTCGGTTCATGATTAAATTCATGATTCATTTCATGATTCAATTTATGATTCATGATTCAATTAATGATTTATGATTCATTTCATAATTCATGATTCATGATTCATGATTCATGATTCGATTCATGATTCATGATTTTTAATCTATAGATTCATGATTTGATGCATGATTCATGATTCAATTCGTGATTCATGATTCATGATTCAATTCATGATTCAATTCAATGATTCATGAATCGATTCATGATTCATGATTCAATTCATGATTCATGAATCGATTCATGATTCAATTCATGATTCATGATTCGATTAATGATTCATGATTTAATTCATTATTCAATTCATGATTCATGATTCATGAATCAATTCATGATTTGTGATTCATGATTTTACTCATGATTCATGAATCAATTCATGATTTGTGATTCATGATTCAATTCATGATTCATGATTCGATTCATGATTCAATTCATGATTCATGATTCATGATCAATTCATGATTCATGATTCGATTCATGATTCATGATTCGATTCATGATTCATAATATGATTCATGATTCAATTCATGATTTGTGATTCATGATTCAATTCATGATTCATGATTCGATTCATGATTCTATTTATGATTCATGATTCGAATCATGATTCATGATTCAATTCATGATTTATGATTCAATTCATGATTCATAATTCATGAATCAATTCATGATTTATGATTCATGATTCGATTCATGATTCATGATTTGATTCATGATTCGATTCATGATTCAAATCATGATTGATTTCAGGATTCATGATTCAATTCATGATTTATGATTCATGATTTATGATTCAATACATGATTCATGATTTATATCATGATTCATTATATGATTCATATATCATGATTCATTTCATGATTGATTTCAGGATTCATGATTCAATTGATGATTCAATACATAATTCATGATTCAATTCATGAATCATGATTCAATTCATGATTTATGATTTGATTCATGATTCATTTCATGATTCATGATTCATGATTCAATTCATGATTTATGATTCAATTCATGATTCATGATTCAATTCATGATTCATGATTCAATTCATGATTCATTTCATGATTCATGATTCATGATTCAATTCATGATTCAATTCATGATTCATGATTTATGGTTCAATTCATGATTTGATTAATGATTCAATTCATGATTCATGATTTGATTAATGATTCATGATTTAATTCATGATTCATGATTCATGATTCGATTCATGATTCAATTCATGATTTGTGATTCATGATTCAATTCATGATTCATGATTTGATTCATGATTCATAATATGATTCATGATTCATAATATGATTCATGATTTAATTCATGATTCATGATTTAATTCATGATTCATGATTCAATTCATGATTCATGATTCATGATTCGATTCATGAATCATTTCATGATTCAATTCATGATTCATGATTCTATTCATGATTCATGATTCATAATTCATGATTCATGATTCATGATTCAATTCATGATTCATGATTCAATTCATGATTTATGATACATGATTCAATTCATGATTTATGATACATGATAAAATTCATGATTCATGATTCATGATTCAATTCATGATTCATGATTCGATTCATGATTCATGATTCATGATTCAATTCATGATTCATGATTCAATTTATGATTGATGATTCATGATTCAATTAATGTTCAATTCATGATTCATGATTCAATTCATGATTCATGATTCATGATTCGATTCATGATTCATGATTCATGATTCGATTCATGATTCATGATTCAATTCATGATTCATGATTCATGATTCAATTCATGATTCATAATTTATGATTCTATTCATGATTCATGATTCGATTCATGATTCTATTCATGATTCATGATTCTTGATTCAATTCATGATTCAATTCATGATTTCTGATTCATGATTCTATTTATGATTCATGAATCGATTCATGATTCATGATTTGATTCATGATTTATGATTTGAATAATGATTCAATTCATGATTCATGATTCAATTCATGATTCATGATTCTATTTATGATTCATGATTCGATTCATGATTCATGATTCAATTCATGATTTATGATTTAATTCATGATTCATGATTCGATTCATGATTCATGATTCAATTCATGATTCGATTAATGATTCATGATTTAATTCATTATTCAATTCATGATTCATGAATCAATTCATGATTTATGATTCATGATTTGACTCATGATTCATGATTCAATTCATGATTTGTGATTCATGATTCAATTCATGATTCATGATTCGATTCATGATTCATAATATGATTCATGATTCAATTCATGATTCATGATTTATGATTCAATTCATGATTTGTGATTCATGATTCTATTTATGATTCGAATCATGATTCATGATTCAATTCATGATTTATGATTCAATTCATGATTCATAATTCATGATTCAATTCATGATTCATGATTCATGATTCAATTCATGATTTGTGATTCACGATTCAATTCATGATTTATGATTTGATCCATGATTCATAATTCATTTCATGATTCAATTCATGATTCATGATTCATGATTCAATTCATGATTCATGATTCAATTCATGATTTATGATACATGATTCAAATTCATGATTTGTGATTCCTGATTCTATTTATGATTCATGATTCATGATTCAATTCATGATTCATGATTCAATTCATGATTCATGATTCATGATTCATAATTCAATTCATGATTCATGATTCATGATTCAATTCATGATTCATGATTCATGATTCAATTCATGATTCATGATTCAATTCATGATTCATGATTCAATTCATGATTCATGATTCGATTCATGATTCGAATAATGATTTATGATTCAATTCATAATTTATGATTCATTTCATGATTCAATTCATGATTCATGATTCGATTCATGATTCATGATTTAATTCATGATTCAATTCATGATTCATGATTCAATTCATGATTCAATTCATGATTCATTTCATGATTGATTTCAGGATTCATGATTCAATTTATGATTCAATACATAATTCATGATTAATTTCATGATTCATGATTCATTTCAGGATTCAATTCATGATTAAATTCAAATTTTATGATTCGATTTATGATTCATTTCATGATTCATTTCATGATTCATTTCATGATTCATGATTCAATTCATGATTCATGATTCAATTCATGATTCATGATTCATGATTCGATTCATGATTCATGATTCATTTCATGATTCATGATTTTTTGATTCAATTCATGATTTAATTCATGATTCATGATTCATGATTCGATTCATGATTCATGATTCATTTCATGATTCATGATTCATTTCATGATTCATTTCATGATTCATGATTCAATTAATGATTCATGATTCAATTCATGATTCAATTCATGATTCATGATTCATGATTCAATTAATGATTCATGATTCAATTAATGATTTATGATTCAATTCATTTTTCATTATTCAATTCATGAATCATGATCCGATTCATGATTCAATTCAAGATTCAAATTATAATTCATTTCATGATTCATGATTTATGATTCAATTCATGATTCATGATTCAATTCATGATTCATGATTCGATTCATGATTCATGATTAAATTCATGATTCATTTCATGATTCAATTTATGATTCATGATTCAATTAATGATTTATGATTCATTTCATAATTCATGATTCATTTCATGATTCATTTCATGATTCATGATTCATGATTCAATTCATGATTCAATTCATGATTCAATTCATGATTCATGATTCAATTCATGATTCATGATTCATGATTCAATTCATGATTCAAGATTTAAGTAATGATTCATGAATCATGATTGATTCATGATTCATAATTCAATTCATGATTCATGATTCGATTCATGTCTCATGATTCAATTCATGATTAATTATTCAATTCATGATTCATGATTCATTTTATAATTCATCAATCCATGATTTGATTCATGATTCATGATTCGATTCATGATTCGATTCATGATTCGATTCATGATTCATGTTTCGATTCATGATTCAATTCATGATTCATGATTCGATTCATGATTCATGTTTCGATTCATGATTCATGTTTCGATTCATGATTCAATTCATGATTCATGATTCGATTCATGATTCATGTTTCGATTCATGATTCGATTCATGATTCATGATTCAATTCATGATTCATGATCCGATTCATGATTCATGATCCGATTCATGATTCATGATTCATGATTCAATTCATGATTCATTTCATGATTTATGATTTATGATTCAATTCATGATTCAATTCATGATGCATGATTCATGATTCAATTTATTATTCATTATTCAATTCAGGATTCATGATTCATGAATTATTTCATGATTCATTTCATGATTTATGATTTATGATTCAATTCATGATTCATTTCATGATTCATGATTCAATTCATGATTCATGATTCAAATCATGATTCATTATTCATTTCATAATTCATGATTTATGATTTAACTAATGTTCAATTCATGATTCATGATTCATGATTCATGATTCAATTCATGATTCATGATTCATGATTCAATTCATGATTCATGATTCATAATTCAATTCATGATTCATGATTCATGATTCAATTCATGATTCATGATTCAATTCATGATTTGTGATTCATGATTCGATCTATAATTCTATTCATGATTCATGATTCAATTCATGATTCATGATTCAATTCATGAATTCAAGATTAATGATTCATGATTTAATTTATGATTCATGATTCATGATTCGATTCATGATTCATGATTCGATTCATGATTCATGATTCATGATTCAATTCATGATTTGTGATTCATGATTCAATTCATGATTCATGATTTGATTCATAATTCATAATATGATTCATGATTTAATTCATGATTCAATTCATGATTCATGATTCATGATTCGATTCATGATTCGATTCATGATTCATGATTCATTTCATGATTCATGATCCATGATTCAATTCATGATTCATGATTCAATTCATGATTTATGATTCATGATTCAATTCATGATTTGTGATTCCTGATTCTATTTATGATTCATGATTTATGATTCAATTCATGATTCATGATTCATGATTCAATTCATGATTCATGATTCAATTCATGATTCATGATTCAATTCATGATTCATGATTCGATTCATGATTTGAATCATGATTTATGATTCAATTCATGATTTATGATTCAATTCATGATTCATAATTCAGGATTCAATTCATGATTCATGATTCAATTCATGATTCATGATTCGATTCATGATTCAATTCATGATTCATGATTCAATTCATGATTCATGATTCGATTAAAGATTCATGATTCAATTCATGATTTATGATTCAATTCATGATTAATGATTTATGACTCAATTCATGATTCATGATTTATTTCATGATTCATGATTTATATCATGATTCATTTAATGATTCATTTCATTCATTCATTTTATGATTTATTTCAGGATTCATGATTCAATTCATGATTCAATACATAATTCATGATTCATTTCATAATTCATATATCATGATTGATTTCATGATTGATTTCAGGATTCATGATTCAATTCATGATTCAATTCATATTTTATGATTCAATTCATGATTCATGATTCAATTCATGATTCATTTCATGATTCATGATTTATGATTAAATTCATGATTCAATTCATGATTCATGATTCATGATTCGTTTCATGATTCATGATTTGAATCATGATTCATGATTCAATTAATGATTCAATTAATGATTCATGATTCAATTCATGATTCATGATTCAAATTATGATTCATGATTCATGAATTATTTCTTGATTCATTTCATGATTTATGATTTATGATTCAATTCATGATTAATTTCATGATTCATGATTCAATTCATGATTCATGATTCAAATCATGATTCATTATTCATTTCATAATTCATGATTTATGATTTAACTAATGTTCAATTCATGATTCATGATTCAATTCATGATTCATGATTCATGATTCAATTCATGATTCATGATTCATGATTCAATTCATGATTCATGATTCATGATTCAATTCATGATTCATGATTCATGATTCAATTCATGATTCATGATTCAATTCATGATTTGTGATTCATGATTCGATCTATAATTCTATTCATGATTCATGATTTTGATTCATAATTCATGATTCGAATCATGATTCATGATTCAATTCATGATTCATGATTCAATTCATGATTCATGATTCAATTCATGAATTCAAGATTAATGATTCATGATTTAATTCATGATTCATGATTCGATTCATGATTCATGATTCGATTCATGATTCAATTCATGATTTGTGATTCATGATTCAATTCATGATTCATGATTTGATTCATAATTCATAATATGATTCATGATTTAATTCATGATTCATGATTCAATTCATGATTCATGATTCATGATTCGATTCATGATTCATGATTCATTTCATGGTTTAATTCATGATTCATGATTCAATTCATGATTCATGATTCAATTCATGATTTATGATTCATGATTCAATTCATGATTTGTGATTCCTGATTCTATTTATGATTCATGATTTATGATTCAATTCATGATTCATGATTCATGATTCAATTCATGATTCATGATTCAATTCATGATTCATGATTCAATTCATGATTCATGATTCAATTCATGATTCATGATTCAATTCATGAATTCAAGATTAATGATTCATGATTTAATTCATGATTCATGATTCGATTCATGATTCATGATTCGATTCATGATTCAATTCATGATTTGTGATTCATGATTCAATTCATGATTCATGATTTGATTCATAATTCATAATATGATTCATGATTTAATTCATGATTCATGATTCAATTCATGATTCATGATTCATGATTCGATTCATGATTCATGATTCATTTCATGGTTTAATTCATGATTCATGATTCAATTCATGATTCATGATTCAATTCATGATTTATGATTCATGATTCAATTCATGATTTGTGATTCCTGATTCTATTTATGATTCATGATTTATGATTCAATTCATGATTCATGATTCATGATTCAATTCATGATTCATGATTCAATTCATGATTCATGATTCAATTCATGATTCATGATTCGAATCATGATTTGTGATTCAATTCATGATTTATGATTCAATTCATGATTCATAATTCAGGATTCAATTCATGATTCATGATTCATGATTCGATTCATGATTCATGATTCGATTCATGATTCAATTCATGATTCATGATTCAATTCATGATTCATGATTCGATTAAAGATTTATGATTCAATTCATGATTAATGATTCATTTCATGATTCATGATTTTTTGATTCAATTCATGATTTAATTCATGATTCATGATTCGATTCATGATTCATTTAATGATTCATTTCATTCATTCATTTCATGATTCATATATTTCAAGATTGATTTCAGGATTCATGATTCAATTCATGATTCAATACATAATTCATGATTCATTTCATGATTCATGATTTATTTTATGATTCAATTCATGATTCAATTCATATTTTATGATTCAATTCATATTTTATGATTCAATTCATGATACATTTCATGATTCATTTCATGATTCATGATTCGATTCATGATTCATGATTCAATTCATAATTCATTCTATGAATTATGATTCAATTCATGATTCATGATTCAATTCATGATTCATGATTCATGATTCATGATTCAATTAATGATTCATGATTCAATTAATGATTTATGATTCAATTCATTTTTCATTATTCAATTCATGATTCATGATCCGATTCATGATTCAATTCAAGATTCAATTCATGATTCATTTCATGATTCATGATTTATGATTCAATTCATGATTCATGATTCAATTCATGATTCATGATTCGGTTCATGATTAAATTCATGATTCATTTCATGATTCAATTTATGATTCATGATTCAATTAATGATTTATGATTCATTTCATAATTCATGATTCATGATTCATGATTCATGATTCATGATTCGATTCATGATTCATGATTTGATTCATGATTCATGATTTGATGCATGATTCATGATTCAATTCGTGATTCATGATTCATGATTCAATTCATGATTCAATTCATGATTCATGAATCGATTCATGATTCATGATTCAAATCATGATTCATGAATCGATTCATGATTCATGATTCAATTCATGATTCATGATTCGATTAATGATTCATGATTTAATTCATTATTCAATTCATGATTCATGATTCATGAATTAATTCATGATTTGTGATTCATGATTTTACTCATGATTCATGAATCAATTCATGATTTGTGATTCATGATTCAATTCATGATTCATGATTCGATTCATGATTCATAATATGATTCATGATTCAATTCATGATTCATGATTCATGATTCAATTCATGATTTGTGATTCATGATTCTATTTATGATTCATGATTCGAATCATGATTCATGATTCAATTCATGATTTATGATTCAATTCATGATTCATAATTCATGATTCAATTCATGATTTATGATTCATGATTCGATTCATGATTCATGATTTGATTCATGATTCAATTCATGATTCATGATTCAAATCATGATTGATTTCAGGATTCATGATTCAATTCATGATTTATGATTCATGATTTATGATTCAATACATGATTCATGATTTATATCATGATTCATTATATGATTCATATATCATGATTCATTTCATGATTGATTTCAGGATTCATGATTCAATTGATGATTCAATACATAATTCATGATTCAATTCATGAATCATGATTCAATTTATGATTTATGATTTGATTCATGATTCAATTCATGATTCATTTTATGATTCATTTCATGATTCATGATTCATGATTCAATTCATGATTTATGATTCAATTCATGATTCATGATTCATTTCATGATTCATGATTCATGATTCAATTCATGATTCAATTCATGATTCATGATTTATGGTTCAATTCATGATTTGATTAATGATTCAATTCATGATTCATGATTTGATTAATGATTCATGATTTAATTCATGATTCATGATTCATGATTCGATTCATGATTCAATTCATGATTTGTGATTCATGATTTAATTCATGATTCATGATTCAATTCATGATTCATGATTCGATTCATGATTCATGAATCATTTCATGATTCAATTCATGATTCATGATTCATGATTCTATTCATGATTCATGATTCATGATTCATAATTCATGATTCATGATTCAATTCATGATTCATGATTCAATTCATGATTTATGATACATGATTCAATTCATGATTTATGATACATGATAAAATTCATGATTCATGATTCAATTCATGATTCATGATTCATGATTCATGATTCAATTCATGATTCATGATTCGATTCATGATTCATGATTCATGATTCAATTCATGATTCATGATTCAATTTATGATTGATGATTCATGATTCAATTAATGTTCAATTCATGATTCATGATTCAATTCATGATTCATGATTCGATTCATGATTCATGATTCATGATTCGATTCATGATTCATGATTCAATTCATGATTCATGATTCATGATTCAATTCATGATTCATAATTTATGATTCTATTCATGATTCATGATTCGATTCATGATTCTATTCATGATTCATGATTCTATTCATGATTCATGATTCTTGATTCAATTCATGATTCAATTCATGATTTCTGATTCATGATTCTATTTATGATTCATGATTCGATTCATGATTCATGATTTGATTCATGATTTATGATTTGAATAATGATTCAATTCATGATTCAATTCATGATTCATGATTCTATTTATGATTCATGATTCGATTAATGATTCATGATTCGATTCATGATTCAATTCATGATTCATGATTTGAATCATGATTCATGATTCAATTCATGATTCAATTAATGATTCATGATTCATGATTCAATTCATGATTCATGATTCATGATTCATGATTCAATTCATGATTCATGATTCGATTAATAATTAATGATTCAATTCATGATTCATGCTTCGATTCATGATTCAATTCATGATTCATGATTCATTTCATGATTCAATTCATGATTTATGATTCAATTCATGATTCAATTCATGATTTATGATTCAATTCATGATTCATGATTCAATTCATGATTCATGATTCAATTAATGATTCATGATTCATGATTCAATTCATGATTCATGATTCAATTCATGAATCATGATTCGATTAATAATTAATGATTCAATTCATGATTCATGATTCATTTCATAATTCATGATTCATGATTCAATTCATGATTCATGATTCAATTCATGATTCGATTCATGTTTCATGATTCAATTCATGATTAATGATTCAATTCATGATTCATGATTCATTTCATAATTCATCAATCCATGATTCAATTCATGATTCATGATTCATTCATGATTCATGATTCATGATTCATGATTCGATTCATGATTCATGATTCATGATTCATGATTCGATTCCTGATTCATGATTCATGATTCGATTCATGATCCATGATTCTTGTTTCGATTTATGATTCAATTCATAATTCATGATTCAATTCATGATTCATGATTCAATTCATGATTCATGATTCAATTCATGATTCATGATTCAATTCATGATTCGATTCATGATTCATGATTCAATTCATGATTTATGATTTAATTCATGATTCATGATTCGATTCATGATTCATGATTCAATTCATGATTCGATTAATGATTCATGATTTAATTCATTATTCAATTCATGATTCATGATTCATGAATCAATTCATGATTTATGATTCATGATTTGACTCATGATTCATGATTCAATTCATGATTTGTGATTCATGATTCAATTCATGATTCATGATTCGATTCATGATTCATAATATGATTCATGATTCAATTCATGATTCATGATTTATGATTCAATTCATGATTTGTGATTCATGATTCTATTTATGATTCATGATTCGAATCATGATTCATGATTCAATTCATGATTTATGATTCAATTCATGATTCAATTCATGATTCATGATTCATGATTCAATTCATGATTTGTGATTCACGATTCAATTCATGATTTATGATTTGATCCATGATTCATAATATGATTCATAATTTAATTCATGATTCATGATTCAATTCATGATTCATGATTCATGATTCGATTCATGATTCATGATTCATGATTCGATTCATGATTCATGATTCAATTCATGATTCATGATTCATGATTCAATTCATGATTCATGATTCATGATTCAATTCATGATTCATGATTCAATTCATGATTTATGATACATGATTCAAATTCATGATTTGTGATTCCTGATTCTATTTATGATTCATGATTCATGATTCAATTCATGATTCATGATTCAATTCATGATTCATGATTCATGATTCATAATTCAATTCATGATTCATGATTCATGATTCAATTCATGATTCATGATTCATGATTCAATTCATGATTCATGATTCAATTCATGATTCATGATTCAATTCATGATTCATGATTCAATTCATGATTCATGATTCGATTCATGATTCGAATAATGATTTATGATTCAATTCATGATTTATGATTCATTTCATGATTCAATTCATGATTCAATTCATGATTCAATTCATGATTCATGATTCGATTCATGATTCATGATTTGATTCATGATTCAATTCATGATTCATGATTCAATTCATGATTCAATTCATGATTCATGATTCAATTCATGATTCAATTCATGATTCATGATTCAATTCATAAATCATGATTTATTTCATGATTCATGATTTATATCATGATTCATTTCATGATTGATTTCAGGATTCATGATTCAATTTATGATTCAATACATAATTCATGATTAATTTCATGATTCATGATTCATTTCAGGATTCAATTCATGATTAAATTCAAATTTTATGATTCGATTTATGATTCATTTCATGATTCATTTCATGATTCATTTCATGATTCATGATTCATGATTCAATTCATGATTCATGATTCAATTCATGATTCATGATTCATGATTCGATTCATGATTCATGATTCAATTCATGATTCATTTCATGATTCATGATTTTTTGATTCAATTCATGATTTAATTCATGATTCATGATTCGATTCATGATTCATGATTCATTTCATGATTCATGATTCATTTCATGATTCATTTCATGATTCATGATTCATGATTCAATTAATGATTCATGATTCAATTAATGATTTATGATTCAATTCATTTTTCATTATTCAATTCATGATTCATGATCCGATTCATGATTCAATTCAAGATTCAATTCATGATTCATTTCATGATTTATGATTCAATTCATGATTCATGATTCAATTCATGATTCATGATTCGATTCATGATTAAATTCATGATTCATTTCATGATTCAATTTATGATTCATGATTCAATTAATGATTTATGATTCATTTCATAATTCATGATTCATTTCATGATTCATTTCATGATTCATGATTCATGATTCAATTCATGATTCATGATTCAATTCATGATTCAATTCATGATTCATGATTCAATTCATGATTCATGATTCAAGATTTAAGTAATGATTCATGATTCATGATTGATTCATGATTCATAATTCAATTCATGATTCATGATTCGATTCATGTCTCATGATTCAATTCATGATTAATTATTCAATTCATGATTCATTTCATAATTCATCAATCCATGATTTGATTCATGATTCATGATTCGATTCATGATTCGATTCATGATTCATGATTCGATTCATGATTCATGATTCATGTTTCGATTCATGATTCAATTCATGATTCATGATTCGATTCATGATTCAAGTTTCGATTCATGATTCATGATTCATGTTTCGATTCATGATTCAATTCATGATTCATGATTCGATTCATGATTCATGTTTCGATTCATGATTCGATTCATGATTCATGATTCAATTCATGATTCATGATCCGATTCATGATTCATGATCCAATTCATGATTCATGATCCAATTCATGATTCATGATTCATGATTCAATTCATAATTCATTTCATGATTTATGATTTATGATTCAATTCATGATTCAATTCATGATTCATGATTCATGATTCGATTTATTATTCATTATTCAATTCAGGATTCATGATTCATGAATTATTTCATGATTCATTTCATGATTTATGATTTATGATTCAATTCATGATTCATTTCATGATTCATGATTCAATTCATGATTCATGATTCAAATCATGATTCATTATTCATTTCATAATTCATGATTTATGATTTAACTAATGTTCAATTCATGATTCATGATTCAATTCATGATTCATGATTCATGATTCAATTCATGATTCATGATTCATGATTCAATTCATGATTCATGATTCAATTCATGATTCATGATTCATGATTCAATTCATGATTCATGATTCAATTCATGATTTGTGATTCATGATTCGATCTATAATTCTATTCATGATTCATGATTTCGATTCATAATTCATGATTCGAATCATGATTCATGATTCAATTCATGATTCATGATTCAATTCATGATTCATGATTCAATTCATGAATTCAAGATTAATGATTCATGATTTAATTCATGATTCATGATTCATAATTCGATTCATGATTCATGATTCATGATTCGATTCATGATTCATCATTCAATTCATGATTTGTGATTCATGATTCAATTCATGATTCATGATTTGATTCATAATTCATAATATGATTCATGATTCAATTCATGATTCATGATTCAATTCATGATTCATGATTCATGATTCGATTCATGATTCATGATTCATTTCATGGTTTAATTCATGATTCATGATTCAATTCATGATTCATGATTCAATTCATGATTTATGATTCATGATTCAATTCATGATTTGTGATTCCTGATTCTATTTATGATTCATGATTTATGATTCAATTCATGATTCATGATTCATGATTCAATTCATGATTCATGATTCAATTCATGATTCATGATTCAATTCATGATTCATGATTCGATTCATGATTCGAATCATGATTTGTGATTCAATTCATGATTTATGATTCAATTCATGATTCATAATTCAGGATTCAATTCATGATTCATGATTCATGATTCGATTCATGATTCATGATTCGATTCATGATTCAATTCATAATTCATGATTCAATTCATGATTCATGATTCGATTAAAGATTCATGATTCAATTCATGATTTATGATTCAATTCATGATTAATGATTTATGATTCAATTAATGATTCATGATTTATTTCATGATTCATGATTTATATCATGATTCATTTAATGATTCATTTCATTCATTCATTTCATGATTCATATATTTCATGATTGATTTCAGGATTCATGATTCAATTCATGATTCAATACATAATTCATGATTCATTTCATAATTCATATATCATGATTCATTTCATGATTGATTTCAGGATTCATGATTCAATTCATGATTCAATACATAATTCATGATTCATTTCATGATTCATGATTTATTTTATGATTCAATTCATGATTCAATTCATATTTTATGATTCAATTCATGATACATTTCATGATTCAATTCATGATTCATGATTCAATTCATGATTCAATTCATGATTCATGATTCATGATTCGATTCATGATTCAATTCATTATTATTTATTTCATGATTCATGATTTATGATTCAATTCATGATTCAATTCATGATTCATGATTCGTTTCATGATTCAATTCATGATTCATGATTCGTTTCATGATTCATGAATTCAATTAATGATTCATGATTCATGATTCAATTCATGATTCAATTAATGATTCATGATTCATGATTCAATTCATGATTCAATTCATGATTCATGATTCAATTCATGATTCATGATTCATGATTCAATTCATGATTCATGATTCGATTAATAATTAATGATTCAATTCATGATTCATGCTTCGATTCATGATTCATGATTCAATTCATGATTCATGATTCAATTCATGATTCATGATTAATTTCATAATTCATGATTCATGATTCAATTCATGATTCATGATTCGATTCATGTTTTATGATTCAATTCATGATTAATGATTCAATTCATGATTCCTGATTCATTTCATAATTCATCAATCCATGATTCGATTCATGATTCATGATTCATGATTTGATTCATGATTCATGATTCATGATTCGATTCATGATTCATGTTTCGATTCATGATTCGATTCATGATTCATGATTCGATTCATGATTCATGATTCGATTCATGATTCGATTCATGATTCATTATTCAATTCATGATTCATGATTTAATTCATGATTCATGATTTAATTCATGATTTATGATTCATGATTCATGATTCAATTCATGATTCTTGATTCATGATTCATAATTCAATTCATGATTCAATTCATGATTCATGATTTAATTCATGATTCATGATTTAATTCATGATTCATGATTCAATTCGTGAATCATAATTCATGATTTGTAATTCATGATTCAATTCATGATTTATGATTCGATTCATGATTCATAATATGATTCATGATTCGATTCATGATTCATGATTCAATTCATGATTCAATTCATGATTCATGATTCAATTCATGATTTGTGATTCGATTCATGATTCAATTCATGATTTGTGATTCGATTCATGATTCATAATATGATTCATGATTCGATTCATGATTCATGATTCAATTCATGATTCATGATTCATGATTCTATTTATGATTCATGATTTGAATCATGATTCATGATGCAATTCATGATTTATGATTCAATTTATGATTCATGATTCGATTCATGATTCATGATTCGATTCATAATTCAATTCATTATTCATTTCATGATTCATGATTTATGATTCAATTCATGATTCAATTCATGATTCATGATTCATGATTCGTTTCATGATTCATGATTCGAATCATGATTCATGATTCATGATTCAATTCATGATTCAATTAATGATTCATGATTCAATTCATTATTCATGATTCAATTCATGATTCATGATTCGATTAATAATTAATGATTTAATTCATGATTCATGCTTCGATTCATGATTCATGATTCAATTCATGATTCATGATTCAATTCATGATTCATGATTCAATTCATGATTCATGATTCATGATTCAATTCATGATTCAAGATTTAAGTAATGATTCATGATTCATGATTGATTCATGATTCATGATTCAATTCATGATTCATGATTCATTTCATAATTCATCAATCCATGATTTGATTCATGATTCATGATTCATGATTCGATTCATGATTCGATTCATGATTCATGATTCGATTCATGATTCGATTCATGATTCATGATTCGATTCATGATTCGATTCATGATTCATGATTCATGTTTTGATTCATGATTCATGTTTCGATTCATGATTCAATTCATGATTCATGATTAGATTCATGATTCATGATTCATGTTTCGATTCATGATTCGATTCATGATTCATGATTCGATTCATGATTCGATTCATGATTCATGATTCGATTCATGTTTCATGATTCAATTCATGATTCATGATTCATGATTCAATTCATGATTCATTTCATGATTTATGATTTATGATTCAATTCATGATTCAATTCATGATTCATGATTCGATTTATTATTCATTATTCAATTCAGGATTCATGATTCATGAATTATTTCATGATTCATTTCATGATTTATGATTTATGATTCAATTCATGATTCATTTCATGATTCATGATTCAATTCATGATTCATGATTCAAATCATGATTCATTATTCATTTCATAATTCATGATTTATGATTTAACTAATGTTCAATTCATGATTCATGATTCAATTCATGATTCATGATTCATGATTCAATTCATGATTCATGATTCATGATTCAATTCATGATTCATGATTCATGATTCAATTCATGATTCATGATTCATGATTCAATTTATGATTCATGATTCAATTCATGATTTGTGATTCATGATTCGATCTATAATTCTATTCATGATTCATGATTCAATTCATGATTCATGATTCAATTCATGAATTCAAGATTAATGATTCATGATTCAATTCATGATTCATGATTCGATTCATGATTCATGATTCATGATTCGATTCATGATTCATGATTCAATTCATGATTTGTGATTCATGATTCAATTCATGATTCATGATTTGATTCATAATTCATAATATGATTCATGATTTAATTCATGATTCATGATTCATGATTCGATTCATGATTCGATTCATGATTCATGATTCATTTCATGATTCGATTCATGATTCATGATTCATTTCATGATTTAATTCATGATTCATGATCCATGATTCAATTCATGATTCATGATTCAATTCATGATTTATGATTCATGATTCAATTCATGATTTGTGATTCCTGATTCTATTTATGATTCATGATTCATGATTCAATTCATGATTCATGATTCAATTCATGATTCATGATTCAATTCATGATTCATGATTCGATTCATGATTTGAATCATGATTTATGATTCAATTCATGATTTATGATTCAATTCATGATTCATAATTCAGGATTCAATTCATGATTCATGATTCGATTCATGATTCAATTCATAATTCATGATTCAATTCATGATTCATGATTCAATTCATGATTCATGATTCGATTAAAGATTCATGATTCAATTCATGATTAATGATTTATGATTCAATTCATGATTCATGATTTATTTCATGATTCATGATTTATATCATGATTCATTTAATGATTCATTTCATTCATTCATTTCATGATTCATATATTTCATGATTGATTTCAGGATTCATGATTCAATTCATGATTCAATACATAATTCATGATTCATTTCATGATTCATGATTCATTTTATGATTCAATTCATGATTCAATTCATATTTTATGATTCAATTCATGATTCATGATTCGATTCATGATTCATGATTTATGATTAAATTCATGATTCAATTCATGATTCATGATTCATGATTCGTTTCATGATTCATGATTTGAATCATGATTCATGATTCATGATTCAATTCATGATTCAATTCATGATTCATGATTCAATTCATGATTCATGATTCATGAATTATTTCTTGATTCATTTCATGATTTATGATTTATGATTCAATTCATGATTCATTTCATGATTCATGATTCAATTCATGATTCAAATCATGATTCATTATTCATTTCATAATTCATGATTTATGATTTAACTAATGTTCAATTCATCATTCATGATTCAATTCATGATTCATGATTCATGATTCAATTCATGATTCATGATTCAATTCATGATTCATGATTCATGATTCAATTCATGATTCATGATTCATGATTCAATTCATGATTCATGATTCAATTCATGATTTGTGATTCATGATTCGATCTATAATTCTATTCATGATTCATGATTTCGATTCATAATTCATGATTTCGATTCATAATTCATGATTCGAATCATGATTCATGATTCAATTCATGATTCATGATTCAATTCATGAATTCAAGATTAATGATTCATGATTTAATTCATGATTCATGATTCATGATTCGATTCATGATTCATGATTCATGATTCGATTCATGATTTATGATTCAATTCATGATTTGTGATTCATGATTCAATTCATGATTCATGATTTGATTCATAATTCATAATATGATTCATGATTTAATTCATGATTCATGATTCAATTCATGATTCATGATTCATGATTCATTTCATGGTTTAATTCATGATTCATGATTCATGATTCAATTCATGATTCATGATTCAATTCATGATTTATGATTCATGATTCAATTCATGATTTGTGATTCCTGATTCTATTTATGATTCATGATTTATGATTCAATTCATGATTCATGATTCAATTCATGATTCATGATTCATGATTCAATTCATGATTCATGATTCAATTCATGATTCATGATTCAATTCATGATTCATGATTCGATTCATGATTCGAATCATGATTTGTGATTCAATTCATGATTTATGATTCAATTCATGATTCATAATTCAGGATTCAATTCATGATTCATGATTCAATTCATGATTCATGATTCGATTAAAGATTCATGATTCAATTCATGATTTATGATTCAATTCATGATTAATGATTTATGATTCAATTAATGATTCATGATTTATTTCATGATTCATGATTTATATCATGATTCATTTAATGATTCATTTCATGATTGATTTCAGGATTCATATATTTCATGATTGATTTCAGGATTCATGATTCAATTCATGATTCAATACATAATTCATGATTCATTTCATAATTCATATATCATGATTAATTTCATGATTGATTTCAGGATTCATGATTCAATTCATGATTCAATACATAATTCATGATTCATTTCATGATTCATGATTTATTTTATGATTCAATTCATATTTTATGATTCAATTCATATTTTATGATTCAATTCATGATACATTTCATGATTCATTTCATGATTTATGATTCAATTCATGATTCATGATTCAATTCATGATTCATGATTCGATTCATGATTCAATTCATTATTATTTATTTCATGATTCATGATTTATGATTCAATTCATGATTCAATTCATGATTCATGATTCGTTTCATGATTCATGAATTCAATTAATGATTCATGATTCATGATTCAATTCATGATTCAATTAATGATTCATGATTCATGATTCAATTCATGATTCATGATTCAATTCATGATTCATGATTCATGATTCAATTCATGATTCATGATTCGATTAATAATTAATGATTCAATTCATGATTCAATTCATGATTCATGATTCAATTCATGATTCATGATTAATTTCATGATTCATGATTCAATTCATGATTCATGATTCGATTCATGATTCATGATTCGATTCATGTTTCATGATTCAATTCATGATTAATGATTCAATTCATGATTCCTGATTAATTTCATAATTCATCAATCCATGATTCGATTCATGATTCATGATTCGATTCATGATTCATGATTCGATTCATGATTCGATTCATGATTCATGATTCATGATTCATGATTCGATTCATGATTCATGATTCATGTTTCGATTCATGATTCGATTCATGATTCATGATTCGATTCATGATTCATGATTCGATTCATGATTCGATTCATGATTCATTATTCAATTCATGATTCATGATTTAATTCATGATTCATGATTTAATTCATGATTTATGATTCATGATTCATGATTCAATTCATGATTCTTGATTCATGATTCATAATTCAATTCATGATTCAATTCATGATTCATGATTTAATTCATGATTCATGATTCAATTCGTGAATCATGATTCATGATTCAATTCATGATTTCTGATTCATGATTCAATTCATGATTTATGATTCGATTCATGATTCATAATATGATTCATGATTCGATTCATGATTCATGATTCAATTCATGATTCAATTCATGATTTGTGATTCGATTCATGATTCATAATATGATTCATGATTCAATTCATTATTCAATTCATGATTCATGATTCATGATTCGTTTCATGATTCATGATTCGAATCATGATTCATGATTCGAATCATGATTCATGATTCATGATTCAATTCATGATTCAATTAATGATTCATGATTCAATTCATTATTCATGATTCAATTCATGATTCATGATTCGATTAATAATTAATGATTTAATTCATGATTCATGCTTCGATTCATGATTCATGATTCAATTCATGATTCATGATTCAATTCATGATTCATGATTCATGATTCAATTCATGATTCAAGATTTAAGTAATGATTCATGATTCATGATTCATGTTTCAATTCATGATTCAATTCATGATTCATGATTCATTTCATAATTCATCAATCCATGATTTGATTCATGATTCATGATTCATGATTCGATTCATGATTCGATTCATGATTCGATTCATGATTCATGTTTCGATTCATGATTCATGTTTCGATTCATGATTCGATTCATGATTCATGATTCGATTCATGATTCATGTTTCGATTCATGATTCGATTCATGATTCATGATTCGATTCATGATTCGATTCATGATTCGATTCATGATTCATGATTCGATTCATGATTCGATTCATGATTCGATTCATGATTCATGATTCGATTCATGATTCATGATTCGATTCATGTTTCATGATTCAATTCATGATTCATGATCCGATTCATGATTCATGATTCATGATTCAATTCATGATTCATTTCATGATTTATGATTTATGATTCAATTCATGATTCATGATTCGATTTATTATTCATTATTCAATTCAGGATTCATGATTCATGAATTATTTCATGATTCATTTCATGATTTATGATTTATGATTTAACTAATGTTCATTTCATGATTCATGATTCAATTCATGATTCAAATCATGATTCATTATTCATTTCATAATTCATGATTTATGATTTAACTAATGTTCAATTCATGATTCATGATTCAATTCATGATTCATGATTCAATTCATGATTCATGATTCATGATTCAATTCATGATTCATGATTCAATTCATGATTTGTGATTCATGATTCGATCTATAATTCTATTCATGATTCATGATTCAATTCATGAATTCAAGATTAATGATTCATGATTCAATTCATGATTCATGATTCATGATTCGATTCATGATTCATGATTCAATTCATGATTTGTGATTCATGATTCAATTCATGATTCATGATTTGATTCATAATTCATAATATGATTCATGATTTGATTCATGATTCAATTCATGATTCATGATTCATGATTCGATTCATGATTCATTTCATGATTTAATTCATGATTCATGATTTATGATTCAATTCATGATTTATGATTCATGATTCAATTCATGATTTGTGATTCCTGATTCTATTTATGATTCATGATTTATGATTCAATTCATCATTCATGATTCATGATTCAATTCATGATTCATGATTCAATTCATGATTCATGATTCAATTCATGATTCATGATTCGATTCATGATTTGAATCATGATTTATGATTCAATTCATGATTTATGTGTCAGACGCCGTCCCTGCGCCTCCTCCTCGAGCAGGGACGGACGTCTGTCTGCAGAGCGCCCCGTTGCCAAGCAACGGGGACGCCTCTTCCGGCGACGAGGTGCGCAGGCGCGCCCGTCGCCATAGCAACGGGACGCTTTCTCCTGGTTCCTGTCGGCGGTCAGAACAGCTGACCGCCGATTCCCTGCCCACCAATGAGGAAGCTTCACTTCCTATTTAAAACCTGCTCTGACACCATTAGGGTGCCAGAGCAACTGGTTCCTTAGTCTCAGTGTCCCTGTATATTAACTTCTGCTTCCCTGTGTTTTGACCCGGCTTCCTGACCTCGCTTTCGGATTCTCCATTGTCCCATCCTGATATTCTGGATTGACCTCGGCCTGCTGACCATTCTCTGTCTTCTGATTCGGTACCTCATCTGCCCGGTTGGTTCCTGACTCTGCCTGTTTGACTACGTCTTTTCTCTATATCTCGCAAGTAGCTACCTGGGAGGGCCGCGACCTGCACGTCGTTGCCGCTAAGTCCAAACTTCCTTGCGGGGGTCCCTGGTGAACACCAGCGGCGTGTTAGACTCCGCGCCTCCTGGTGTAGTAGTGCCAATACTTGCAGGTACTAAGGTCACGTCCGTGACAGTTTGCTCTGGCCATGTCAACCGACTCATCTAATGAACCCTCTGCACGTGACCTTCTACTCCACTTGGCTCATAGGGTGGAGAAGCAAGAAGCAGAGCAGGTACAGTTACTTCACTGTATCCAAGGAGTCGCAACTCGTCTTGAGACCCTCCAGGTCTCCATGGCTTCTGCTCAAAATGTTCCCGTGACTACCGCGGTAGTCGCCGCCACCTCCTCCTCTCCTGCAGTGGTTTCCTCTACAGCCCTGAGACTCTCTCCACCGGACAAGTTTGATGGCGAGCCTAAAAGATGCAGAGGATTCCTTAATCAGTGTCTGATCCACTTCGAGTGTAGTCCTGCATCTTTTCCCTCTGAACGCATTAAGGTGGCGTTTATTATGTCCTTATTATCCGGACAGGCCCTTGCTTGGGCCTCCCCCCTGTGGGAGCGAGATGACCCTATGTTGTCCAACGTCACCACCTTCATTGAAACCTTCCGCAAGGTTTTTGATGAGCCCGGACGCATCTCCTCGGCTGCCTCCAGTCTCCTGAACCTCCGCCAGGGATCCCTGACCGTCGGGCAGTATGCTATACAATTCCGCACGCTGTCCTCTGAGCTCAGTTGGAATAACGAAGCCTTGGTAGCAACCTTTTGGCAAGGACTCTCAGACCGAGTTAAGGATGAGTTAACTTCCCGTGAGCTTCCCGCTGATTTGGATTCCCTGATTTCTTTATGCAATCGCATTGATCTACGTTTCCGTGAGCGGACTCTGGAACGTGCCACCTCCAGACGGTCCTCTACTCGCCTTGCTCCCATGTTTCAAAACCCGGTCCTTCCTGAAGAACCGATGCAAATCGGCCGTTCCCGGCTGTCCGCCGAGGAACGTCAACGTCGCTTCAAGCAAAACTTATGTTTGTATTGTGGAGATCCTGGTCATACCATCTCATCTTGTACCAAGAGACCGGGAAACGCCCCCTCCTAATCGGTGGAAGGGAGGCCGATTTAGGAGTTGGAATTATTACTCCCTACACCATTGCTAGTAACGACTGCCTCATGCCCATCTCCTTGCATACCTCTGTCGGCCCCTTTGAGACCTTAGCCTTTGTGGATTCCGGCTCTGCCGGAAATTTCATCTCTGCCACTCTGGCATCGCAACTCCAATTAACTACTATCAAATTGCCTCAGCCGTTATTCCTCACCGCGGTAGATGGGAATCGGATCTCCAACGGGTCTGTTTCTCACGCCTGCGCCCCAGTTCGGCTGACGGTAGGGGTGCTACATTCTGAAGTCATCGAGTTCCTGGTTCTTCCTCGTTCTGTCAACACCGTCATTCTAGGATTACCTTGGCTCAAGCTTCATTCACCCCAATTGGATTGGAATCGTGCGATGGTTACTTCTTGGGGCCCACAATGTTTTAAGTCCTGTTTGTCTGGTCTAAAACCCAGCCAGACCTCTCTTCCTTGTCTTCTGATATCTCCACACGTTGAACTGCCACTTCCATATATTGCTTATCAGGATGTGTTTTGCAAAGCTGCGGCCGAGGTCCTGCCCCCCCATCGGCCCTGGGACTGCTCCATCGAATTACTACCTGATAAACCTCTTCCTAAGGGCAGAATCTATCCCCTATCTCTCCCTGAGAATACTGCCATGACCACCTATATTTCTGAGAATCTTCAACGTGGCTTTATCAGGAAATCTTCCTCTCCCGCGGGCGCGGGATTTTTCTTCGTCAAGAAGAAAGACGGTTCCCTACGGCCGTGTATTGACTACCGGCGATTGAACGCCATCACTATAAAGAACAGATACCCGTTACCTCTCATCTCTGAGCTCTTTGATAGAATCACAGGATCCAAGGTCTTTACTAAGCTAGACCTACGGGGGGCGTATAACCTCATTCGTATACGCTCAGGAGACGAGTGGAAAACTGCATTCTGCACTAAAGAAGGCCACTTCGAATACCTGGTCATGCCCTTCGGGTTGTGCAATGCCCCCGCTGTTTTCCAATCTTTTATTAATGAGATTTTCCAGGACCTTCTCTACATCTCCGTAGTAGCTTATCTGGATGACATCTTAATCTTTTCTTCAGACTTGACCAGCCATCGTGTTCATGTAAGTGAGGTCCTGTCTCGTCTACGAGCCAATAAGTTGTATTGTAAGCTGGAGAAATGTGTATTTGAGAAGCCACAGATTCCCTTCCTGGGCTACATCGTGTCAGGCTCCGGTCTACAGATGGATCCAGTCAAGCTATCTGCCATCCTCAAATGGCCTAGACCTATGGGTCTGAAAGCTACCCAGAGATTCATTGGCTTCGCCAACTATTACCGGCAGTTCATTCCACGATTTTCTTCTATCATCGCACCAATTACCGCTCTGACTAAGAAAACTGCTAATCCTCATGTTTGGGCCACGGAGGCCATCGACGCCTTCGAAGCACTCAAGAAAGCCTTTTCTTCCGCCTCTGTACTTGTTCAACCGGATCAAGATAAACCATTCCTGGTAGAAGTGGACGCATCTGCAGTAGGAGTCGGGGCAGTTCTTTCACAAGAATCCATTTCAGGGGGACTGCTGCCATGTGGGTTCTTTTCGAGGAGATTCACTTCCTCTGAATCTAACTACGGTATAGGGGATAAAGAGTTATTGGCAGTGAAGTCTGCGCTCGAAGAATGGCGCCATCTTCTAGAAGGGGCACGTCATCCTGTTACGGTATTCACCGACCACAAGAACCTCATCTATCTCCGGGATGCTCGGTGTCTCAACCCCCGGCAAGCCAGATGGTCCTCATTCTTCGCCCGCTTTAATCTCATTCTTACTTATCGTGCTGGTTATCTCAATTCCAAAGCTGATGCCCTCTCCCGCTCTTTCGATGTCTCCGATTCTTCACCCACTACTGTACCCCCACCAGTGTTTGAACCCTCCTGTATTGTAGCCATCACCCGTACTCCTCCTGTGGGCTGTTCCTTTCTAGTACCACATCTACGCTTAAAGGCGTTACGTTGGGCTCATGCCTCTAGATTTGCCGGTCATGCTGGTACTGAGAAGACTCTCTCGCTGTTATCACGACACTACTGGTGGCCAACGGCCCAAACGGATGTCCAAGAGTTTGTAGCCTCATGCTCTGTTTGTGCCCAGAACAAAGTGCCTAGACAATCCCCCGCTGGATTGTTACAACCTCTTCCGATTCCTGATCGCCCATGGTCCAGCATCTCGATGGATTTTATTACTGACTTGCCACCCAGCAGTGGCTTTGACACCATTTGGGTCACAGTAGACCGGTTCTCTAAAATGGCTCATTTCGTTCCTCTAAAAGGCCTTCCATCTGCATCCAAATTGGCACAAGTCTTCATCAAAGAAATCTTTCGTCTCCACGGGTGCCCTCTGGAAATAATATCTGACCGAGGTGTCCAGTTCGTGTCTCGCTTCTGGAGAGCCTTCTGCAAAGATATAGGTATTACCCTCAAGTTCTCCTCTGGATATCATCCCCAGACGAACGGCCAGACGGAGCGAGTAAACCAAGACCTGGAGGCGTTCCTTCGTTGTTTCTCATCTCTTAACCAATCTAATTGGAGTCTTCTGCTACCTTGGGCCGAGTTCACACACAACAATCATGTCCATTGTTCTTCGGGGTTTTCGCCCTTCTTCACTGTGTATGGGACGCATCCTACCCTCCCCACGTTCTCTTCCACCTCCTCCACGGTTCCTGCCGCCCATGCCATGACTCAAGATATGGCTAAGTTATGGGCTACCACCAAAGAGAACCTCCTGAAATCCGGACGGCGTAATAAATCTTCTGCCGATCAGCATAGAAGAGTTGTACCAGCTCTCCAAGTGGGGGACAAAGTGTGGCTGTCCACCAGGAATCTAAAATTAAGGGTTCCTTCCATGAAACTGGCACCTCGTTTCATTGGTCCTTTCCCAGTAACTCAAGTAATTAATCCAGTTACGGTTCGACTCCAACTTCCTCCACAGATGAAGATTCATAACACCTTCCATATTTCCCTCCTCAAACCGCTGGTCCTAAACAAATTTGTTCATACCTCCACTGTCCCTCAGGCCATTTCCACTACTACGGGCAATGAATATGAGATTAGCCAAATTCTTGCTGAACGCAAAGTTCGAGGTCGGTTCCAATACCTCGTACACTGGAAAGGCTTCGGCCTAGAGGAGAGATCTTGGGTCTTTAAAGAAGATTTGCATGCCCCTAGGCTACTGGCAGACTTCCTGAAACATCGTTCTGTACCCAGTGATTCCCCCAATTGTAAGGAGAGGGGTACTGTCAGACGCCGTCCCTGCGCCTCCTCCTCGAGCAGGGACGGACGTCTGTCTGCAGAGCGCCCCGTTGCCAAGCAACGGGGACGCCTCTTCCGGTGACGAGGTGCGCAGGCGCGCCCGTCGCCATAGCAACGGGACGCGTTCTCCTGGTTCCTGTCGGCGGTCAGAACAGCTGACCGCCGATTCCCTGCCCACCAATGAGGAAGCTTCACTTCCTATTTAAAACCTGCTCTGACACCATTAGGGTGCCAGAGCAACTGGTTCCTTAGTCTCAGTGTCCCTGTATATTAACTTCTGCTTCCCTGTGTTTTGACCCGGCTTCCTGACCTCGCTTTCGGATTCTCCATTGTCCCATCCTGATATTCTGGTTTGACCTCGGCCTGCTGACCATTCTCTGTCTTCTGATTCGGTACCTCATCTGCCCGGTTGGTTCCTGACTCTGCCTGTTTGACTACGTCTTTTCTCTATATCTCGCAAGTAGCTACCTGGGAGGGCCGCGACCTGCACGTCGTTGCCGCTAAGTCCAAACTTCCTTGCGGGGGTCCCTGGTGAACACCAGCGGCGTGTTAGACTCCGCGCCTCCTGGTGTAGTAGTGCCAATACTTGCAGGTACTAAGGTCACGTCCGTGACATTATGATTCAATTCATGATTCATAATTCAGGATTCAATTCATGATTCATGATTCGATTCATGATTCATGATTCGATTCATGATTCAATTCATGATTCATGATTCAATTCATGATTCATGATTCAATTCATGATTCATGATTCGATTAAAGATTCATGATTCGATTAAAGATTCATGATTCAATTCATGATTTATGATTCAATTCATGATTAATGATTTATGATTCAATTCATGATTCATGATTTATTTCATGATTCATGATTTATATCATGATTCATTTAATGATTCATTTCATTCATTCATTTCATGATTCATATATTTCATGATTGATTTCAGGATTCATGATTCAATTCATGATTCAATACATAATTCATGATTCATTTCATAATTCATATATCATGATTCATTTCATGATTGATTTCAGGATTCATGATTCAATTCATGATTCAATACATAATTCATGATTCATTTCATGATTCATGATTCATTTTATGATTCAATTCATGATTCAATTCATATTTTATGATTCAATTCATGATACATTTCATGATTCATTTCATGATTCATGATTCAATTCATGATTCATGATTCAATTCATGATTCATGATTCGATTCATGATTCAATTCATTATTCATTTCATGATTCATGATTTATGATTCAATTCATGATTCAATTCATGATTCATGATTCATTTCATGATTCATGATTTGAATCATGATTCATGATTAATGATTCATGATTCATGATTCAATTCATGATTCAATTCATGATTCATGATTCAATTCATGATTCATGATTCAATTCATGATTCATGATTCGATTAATAATTAATGATTCAATTCATGATTCATGCTTCGATTCATGATTCATGATTCAATTCATGATTCATGATTCAATTCATGATTCAATTCATGATTCATGATTCAATTCATTATTCATGATTCAATTCATGATTCATGATTCAATTCATTATTCATGATTCAATTCATGATTCATGATTAATTTCATAATTCATGATTCATGATTCAATTCAAGATTTAAGTAATGATTCATGATTCATGATTGATTCATGATTCATGATTCATGATTCAATTCATGATTCATGATTCGATTCATGTTCCATGATTCAATTCAAGATTAATGATTCAATTCATGATTCCTGATTCATTTCATAATTCATCAATCCATGATTCGATTCATGATTCATGATTCATGATTTGATTCATGATTCATGATTCGATTCATGATTCGATTCATGATTCATGTTTCGATTCATGATTCAATTCATGATTCATGATTCGATTCATGATTCGATTCATGATTCATGTTTTGATTCATGATTCGATTCATGATTCGATTCATGATTCATTATTCAATTCATGATTCATGATTTAATTCATGATTCATGATTCAATTCATGATTTATGATTCATGATTCGACTCATGATTCATGATTCAATTCATGATTCTTGATTCATGATTCATGATTCAATGCATGATTCAATTCATGATTCATGATTTAATTCATGATTCATGATTCAATTCATGATTCATGATTCATGATTCAATTCGTGAATCATGATTCATGATTCAATTCATGATTTGTGATTCATGATTCAATTCATGATTTATGATTCGATTCATGATTCATAATATGATTCATGATTCGATTCATGATTCAATTCATGATTCAATTCATGATTCATGATTCAATTCATGATTCATGATTCAATTCATGATTTGTGATTCGATTCATGATTCATAATATGATTCATGATTCGATTCATGATTCAATTCATGATTCATGATTCAATTCATGATTCATGATTCAATTCATGATTTGTGATTCATGATTCTATTTATGATTCATGATTTGAATCATGATTCATGATGAAATTCATGATTTATGATTCAATTTATGATTCATGATTCGATTCATGATTCATGATTCGATTCATGATTCAATACATAATTCATGATTAATTTCATGATTCATGATTCATTTTATGATTCAATTCATGATTCAATTCATATTTTATGATTTGATTCATGATACATTTCATGATTCATTTCATGATTCATGATTCAATTCATGATTCATGATTCGATTCATGATTCAATTCATTATTCATTTCATGATTCATGATTTATGATTCAATTCATGATTCAATTCATGATTCATGATTCGTTTCATGATTCATGATTCGAATCATGATTCATGATTCATGATACAATTCATTATTCATGATTCAATTCATGATTCATGATTCAATTCATGATTCATGATTCCATTCATGATTCAATTCATGATTCATGATTCAATTCATGATTCATGATTCGATTAATAATTAATGATTTAATTCATGATTCATGCTTCGATTCATGATTCATGATTCATGATTCAATTCATGATTCATGATTCAATTCATGATTCATGATTAATTTCATAATTCATGATTCATGATTCAATTCATGATTCAAGATTTAAGTAATGATTCATGATTCATGATTGATTCATGATTCATGATTCAATTCATGATTCATGATTCGATTCATGTCTCATGATTCAATTCATGATTAATTATTCAATTCATGATTCATGATTCATTTCATAATTCATCAATCCATGATTTGATTCATGATTCATGATTTATGATTCGATTCATGATTCGATTCATGATTCATGATTCATGTTTCAATTCATGATTCAATTCATGATTCAATTCATGATTCATGATTCGATTCATGATTCATGATTCATGTTTCGATTCATGATTCGATTCATGATTCGATTCATGATTCGATTCATGATTCATGAGTCGATTCATGATTCATGATTTAATTCATGATTCATGATTCATAATTCATGATTCATGATTCAATTCATGATTCATAATTCATGATTCATGATTCATAATTCATGATTCATGATTCAATTCATGATTTGTGATTCATGATTCAATTCATGATTCATGATTTAATTCATGATTCATGATTCAATTCATGATTCATGATTCATGATTCAATTCGTGAATCATGATTCATGATTCAATTCATGATTTGTGATTCATGATTCAATTCATGATTTGTGATTCATGATTCAATTCATGATTTATGATTCCATTCATGATTCATAATATGATTCATCATTCGATTCATGATTCATGATTCAATTCATAATTCAATTCATGATTCATGATTCAATTCATGATTTGTGATTCATGATTCTATTTATGATTCATGATTTGAATCATGATTCATTATGCAATTCATGATTTATGATTCAATTTATGATTCATGATTCGATTCATGATTCAAGATTCGATTCATGATTCAATTCATGATTCATGATTCGATTCATGATTCATGATTTATATCATGATTCATTATATGATTCATATATCATGATTCATTTCATGATTCATTTCATGATTCGATTCATGATTCCATTCATGAATCATGATTCAATTCATGATTCAAGATTCAAGATTCGACTCATGATTCATGATTCAATTCATGATTCAATTCATGATTTATGTTTCATGATTCAATTCATGATTCATGATTCAATTCATGATTCATAATTCATGAATCGATTAATGATTCATAATTCATGAATCGATTAATGATTCATGATTCAAATCATGATTCATGATTTATTTCATGATTCATTTTATGATTCATGATTCAATTCATGATTCATTTCATGAATCATGATTCAATTCATGATTCATGATTCAATTCATGATTCAATTCATGATTCATAATTTAAATCATGATTCATTTCATAATTCATGATTCATGATTCAATTCATGATTCATTTCATAATTCATGATTCATTTCATAATTCATGATTCAATTCATGATTCATGATTCAATTCATGATTTAATTCATGATTTGTGATTCATGATTCGATTCATGATTCTATTCATGATTCATGATTCTAATCATGATTTATGATTCAATTCATGATTCAATTTATGATTCATGATTCAATTCATGATTCATGATTCAATTCATGATTCGATTCATGATTCATGATTCGAATCATGATTCGAATCATTATTCATGATTCATGATTCAATTCATGATTCATGATTCAATTCATGATTCATGATTCGATTCATGATTCAATTCATGATTCAATTCATGATTCATGATTCAATTCATGATTCATGATTCGATTAATAATTAAAGATTCAATTCATGATTCATGCTTCGATTCATGATTCATGATTCAATTCATGATTCATGATTCAATTCATGATTCAATTCATTATTCATGATTCAATTCATGATTCATGATTAATTTCATAATTCATGATTCATGATTCAAGATTTAAGTAATGATTCATGATTCAATTCATGATTCATGATTCAATTCATGATTCAATTCATGATTCATGATTCGATTCATGTTTCATGATTCAATTCATGATTAATGATTCGATTCATGATTCATGATTCATGATTTGATTCATGATTCATGATTCATGATTCGATTAATGATTCGATTCATGATTCATGATTCATCTTTCGATTCATGATTCAATTCATGATTCATGATTTTATTCATGATTCATGATCCATGTTTCGATTCATGAGTCGATTCATGATTCATGATTCGATTCATGATTCATGATTCAATTCATGATTCAATACATAATTCATGATTAAATTCATGATTAAATTCATGATAAATGATTCATTTCATGATTCAATTCATGATTTATGATTCGATTAATGATTCATTTCATGATTCATTTCATGATTCATGATTCATGATTCAATTCATGATTTATAATTCAATTCATGATTCATGATTCATGATTCGATTCATGACTCATGATTCAATTCATGATTCATTTCATGATTCATGATTTATGATTCAATTCATGATTCAATTCATGATTCATGATTCGATTCATGATTCATGATTCGATTAATGATTTATGATTTAATTCATGATTCATGATTCATGATTCAATTCATGATTCATGATTCAATTCATGATTCAATTCATTATTCATTATTCACATCATGATTCATGATTCAATTCATGATTCGTGATTCATGATTCAATTCATGATTCATAATATGATTCATGAATCAATTCATGATTCATGATTCAATTCATGATTCATGATTCGATTCATGATTCAATTCATGATTCATGATTCAATTCATGATTCATGATTCGATTCATGATTCAATTCATGATTCAATTCATGATTCATGATTCAATTCATGATTCATGATTCAATTCATGATTTATGATTCATGATTCAATTCATGATTCATGATTTATGATTCATGATTTGATTCATGATTCAATTCATAATTCATGATTCATGATTCAATTCATGATTTATGATTGAATTCATGATTCATAATTCATGATTCAATTCATGATTCATGTTTCGATTCATGATTCATGATTCGATTCATGATTCGATTCATGATTCGATTCATGATTCAATTCATGATTCATGATTCATGATTCAATTCATGATTCATGATTCGATTAAAGATTCATGATTCAATTTATGATTCATGGTTCATGATTTATGATTCAATTCATGATTCATGATTTATTTCATGATTCATGATTTATATCATGATTCATTTCATGATTCATATATCATGATTCATTTCATGATTGATTTCAGGATTCATGATTCAATTCATGAATCAATTCATGATTCAATACATGATTCAATACATAATTCATTATTGATTTCATGATTCATGATTCATTTCATGATTCAATTCATGATTCATGATTCAATTCATGATTTATGATTCAATTCATGATTCATGATTCAATTCATGATTTATGATTCGATTCATGATTCACATCATGATTCATGATTCAATTTAAGAATTCATGATTCGATTCATGATTCGATTCATGATTCATGATTCATGATTCGATTCATGATTCATGATTCATGATTCGATTCATGATTCATGATTCATGATTCATGATTCAATTCATGATTCATGATTCATTTCATGATTCAATTCATGATTCATGATTCATTTCATAATTCATGATTCATGATTGAATTCATGATTTAATTCTTGATTCATGATTCATGATGCAATTCATGATTCAATATTCATGATTCAATTCTTGATTCAATTCATGATTCATGATTCAATTCATGATTCATGATTCGATTCATGATTCGATTCATGATTCATGATTCGATTCATGATTCATGATTCGATTCATGATTCATGATTCAATTCATGATTCATGATTCATGATTCATGATTCATTTCATGATTCAATTCATGATTCATGATTCAATTCATGATTTATGATTCATGATTCAATTCATGATTCATGATTTATGATTCATGATTTGATTCATGATTCAATTCATATTTCATGATTTGATTCATGATTCAATTCATGATTCATGATTTGATTCATGATTCAATTCATGATTTATGATTGAATTCATGATTCATAATTCATGATTCAATTCATGATTCATGTTTCAATTCATGATTTGATTCATGATTCGATTCATGATTCAATTCATGATTCATGCTTCAATTCATGATTCAATTCATGATTCATGATTCATGATTCAATTCATGATTCATGATTCGATTAAAGATTCATGATTCAAATTATGATTCATGGTTCATGATTTATGATTCAATTCATGATTCATGATTTATTTCATGATTCATGATTTATATCATGATTCATTTCATGATTCATATATCATGATTCATTTCATGATTGATTTCAGGATTCATGATTCAATTCATGAATCATGATTCATGATTCATGATTCAATACATGATTCAATACATAATTCATTCTTGATTTCATGATTCATTTCATGATTCAATTTCATGATTCATGATTCGATTCATTTCATGATTCAATTCATGATTCATGATTCAATTCATTATTTATGATTCAATTCATGATTCATGATTCAATTCATGATTCATGATTCAATTCATGATTTATGATTCGATTCATGATTCATGATTCACATCATGATTCATGATTCAATTTATGATTCATGATTCATGATTCGATTCATGATTCATGATTCATGATTCGATTCATGATTCATGATTCATGATTCGATTCATGATTCATGATTCATTTCATGATTCAATTCATGATTCATGATTCATTTCATAATTCATGATTCATTTCATAATTCATGATTTAATTCTTGATTCATGATTCAATTCATGATTCAATATTCATGATTCAATTCTTGATTCAATTCATGATTCATGATTCAATTCATGATTCATGATTCGATTCATGATTCATGATTCGATTCATGATTCGATTCATGATTCATGATTCGATTCATGATTCGATTCATGATTCATGATTCATGATTCATTTTATGATTCATTTTATGATTCAATTCATATTTTATGATTCAATTCATGATACATTTCATGATTCATTTCATGATTCATGATTCAATTCATGATTCATGATTCAATTCATGATTCATGATTCATGATTCGTTTCATGATTCATGATTTGAATCATGATTCATGATTCAATTAATGATTCATGATTCAATTCATGATTCAATTCATGATTCATGATTCAATTCATGATTCATGATTCATGATTCAATTCATGATTCATGATTCGATTAATAATTAATGATTCAATTCATGATTCATGCTTCGATTCATGATTTAATTCATGATTCAATTCATGATTCAATTCATGATTCATGATTCAATTCATTATTCAATTCATGATTCATAATTTAAATCATGATTCATTTCATAATTCATGATTCATTTCATAATTCATGATTCAATTCATGATTCATGATTCAATTCATGATTTAATTCATGATTTGTGATTCAATTCATGATTTAATTCATGATTTGTGATTCATGATTCGATTCATGATTCTATTCATGATTCATGATTCTAATCATGATTTATGATTCAATTCATGATTCATGATTCAATTTATGATTCATGATTCAATTCATGATTCATGATTCAATTCATGATTCGATTCATGATTCGAATCATGATTCGAATCATGATTCATGATTCATGATTCAATTCATGATTCGATTCATGATTCAATTCATTATTCATGATTCAATTCATGATTCATGATTCAATTCATGATTCATGATTCAATTCATGATTCATGATTCGATTCATGATTCAATTCATGATTCATGATTCAATTCATGATTCATGATTCGATTAATAATTAAAGATTCAATTCATGATTCATGCTTCGATTCATGATTCATGATTCAATTCATGATTCATGATTCAATTCATGATTCATGATTCAATTCATGATTCAATTCATGATTCATGATTCAATTCATTATTCATGATTCAATTCATGATTCATGATTCAAGATTTAAGTAATGATTCATGATTCAATTCATGATTAATGATTCGATTCATGATTCATGATTCATGATTTGATTCATGATTCATGATTCGATTAATGATTCGATTCATGATTCATGATTCGATTCATGATTCATCTTTCGATTCATGATTCAATTCATGATTCATGATTTTATTCATGATTCATGATCCATGTTTCGATTCATGAGTCGATTCATGATTCATGATTCAATTCATGATTCATGATTCAATTCATGATTCATGATTCAATTCATGATTCAATACATAATTCATGATTAAATTCATGATTAATGATTCATTTCATGATTCAATTCATGATTTATGATTCGATTAATGATTCATTTCATGATTCATGATTCAATTCATGATTCATGATTCATGATTCAATTCATGATTCAATTAATGATTCATGATTCATGATTCAATTCATGATTCAATTCATGATTCATGATTCAATTCATGATTCATGATTTATGATTCAATTCATGATTCATGATTCGATTAATAATTAATGATTCAATTCATGATTCATGCTTCGATTCATGATTCAATTCATGATTCATGATTCAATTCATGATTCAATTCATGATTCATGATTCAATTCATTATTCAATTCATGATTCATAATTTAAATCATGATTCATTTCATAATTCATGATTCATTTCATAATTCATGATTCAATTCATGATTCATGATTCAATTCATGATTTAATTCATGATTTGTGATTCATGATTCGATTCATGATTCTATTCATGATTCATGATTCTAATCATGATTTATGATTCAATTCATGATTCATGATTCAATTTATGATTCATGATTCATGATTCAATTCATGATTCAATTCATGATTCGATTCATGATTCATGATTCGAATCATGATTCGAATCATGATTCATGATTCATGATTCAATTCATGATTCAATTCATGATTCATGATTCAATTCATTATTCATGATTCAATTCATGATTCATGATTCAATTCATGATTCATGATTCGATTCATGATTCAATTCATGATTCAATTCATGATTCATGCTTCGATTCATGATTCATGATTCGATTAATAATTTAAGATTCAATTCATGATTCATGCTTCGATTCATGATTCATGATTCAATTCATGATTCATGATTCAATTCATGATTCAATTCATGATTCATGATTCAATTCATTATTCATGATTCAATTCATGATTCATGATTAATTTCATAATTCATGATTCATGATTCAAGATTTAAGTAATGATTCATGATTCAATTCATGATTAATGATTCGATTCATGATTCATGATTCATGATTTGATTCATGATTCATGATTCATGATTCGATTAATGATTCGATTCATGATTCATGATTCATCTTTCGATTCATGATTCAATTCATGATTCATGATTTTATTCATGATTCATGATCCATGTTTCGATTCATGAGTCGATTCATGATTCATGATTCGATTCATGATTCATGATTCAATTCATGATTCAATACATAATTCATGATTAAATTCATGATTAATGATTCATTTCATGATTCAATTCATGATTTATGATTCGATTAATGATTCATTTCATGATTCATGATTCATGATTCATGATTCAATTCATGATTTATAATTCAATTCATGATTCATGATTCATGATTCGATTCATGACTCATGATTCAATTCATGATTCTTTTCATGATTCATGATTTATGATTCAATTCATGATTCAATTCATGATTCATTTCATGATTCATGATTCGATTCATGATTCATGATTCGATTAATGATTTATGATTTAATTCGTGATTCATGATTCAATCCATGATTCATGATTCAATTCATGATTCAATTCATTATTCATTATTCACATCATGATTCAAGATACATGATTCATGATTCGACTCATGATTCATGATTCAATTCATGATTCGACTCATGATTCGACTCATGATTCATGATTCAATTCATGATTCATGATTCAATTAATGATTCATGATTCAATTCATGATTTGTGATTCATGATTCAATTCATGATTCATAATATGATTCATGAATCGATTCATGATTCAATTCATGATTCATGATTCGATTCATGATTCATGATTCGATTCATGATTCGATTCATGATTCATGATTCGATTCATGATTCATGATTCGATTCATGATTCAATTCATGATTCATGATTCATGATTCAATTCATGATTCATGATTCAATTCATGATTCATGATTCAATTCATGATTCATGATTCAATTCATGATTCATGATTCATGATTTATGATTCATGATTTGATTCATGATTCAATTCATAATTCATGATTTGATTCATGATTCAATTCATGATTCATGATTTGATTCATGATTCAATTCATGATTTATGATTGGATTCATGATTCAATTCATGATTGAATTCATGATTCATAATTCATGATTCAATTCATGATTCATGTTTCGATTCATGATTCATGATTCGATTCATGATTCAATTCATGATTCATGCTTCAATTCATGATTCAATTCATGATTCATGATTCGATTAAAGATTCATGATTCAATTTATGATTCATGGTTCATGATTTATGATTCAATTCATGATTCATGATTTATTTCATGATTCATGATTTATATCATGATTCATTTCATGATTCATATATCATGATTCATTTCATGATTGATTTCAGGATTCATGATTCAATTCATGAATCAATTCATGATTCAATACATGATTCAATACATAATTCATTATTGATCTCATGATTCATGATTCATTTCATGATTCAATTCATGATTCATGATTCAATTCATGATTTATGATTCAATTCATGATTCATGATTTAATTCATGATTTATGATTCGATTCATGATTCATGATTCACATCATGATTCATGATTCAATTTATGATTCATGATTCATGATTCGATTCATGATTCGATTCATGATTCATGATTCAATTCATGATTCATGATTCGATTCATGATTCATGATTCGATTCATGATTCATGATTCAATTCATGATTCATGATTCGATTCATGATTCATGATTCATGATTCATGATTTATGATTCATTTCATGATTCAATTCATGATTTATGATTCATGATTCAATTCATGATTCATGATTTATGATTCATGATTTGATTCATGATTCAATTCATAATTCATGATTTGATTCATGATTCAATTCATGATTCATGATTTGATTCATGATTCAATTTATGATTCATGATTCGATTCATGATTCATGATTCATGATTCATGATTCGATTCATGATTCATGATTCATTTCATGATTCAATTCATGATTCATGATTCATTTCATAATTCATGATTCATGATTGAATTCATGATTTAATTCTTGATTCATGATTCATGATTCAATTCATGATTCAATATTCATGATTCAATTCATGATTCAATTCATGATTCATGATTCATTTCATGATTCATGATTCGATTCATGATTCATGATTCGATTAATGATTTATGATTTAATTCATGATTCATGATTCAATTCATGATTCATGATTCAATTCATGATTCAATTCATTATTCATTATTCACATCATGATTCAAGATACATGATTCATGATTCGACTCATGATTCATGATTCAATTCATGATTCGACTCATGATTCATGATTCAATTCATGATTCATGATTCAATTCATGATTTGTGATTCATGATTCAATTCATGATTCATAATATGATTCATGAATCGATTCATGATTCAATTCATGATTCATGATTCGATTCATGATTCATGATTCGATTCATGATTCATGATTCGATTCATGATTCATGATTCGATTCATGATTCAATTCATGATTCATGATTCATGATTCAATTCATGATTCATGATTCAATTCATGATTCATGATTCAATTCATGATTCATGATTCAATTCATGATTTATGATTCATGATTCAATTCATGATTCATGATTTATGATTCATGATTTGATTCATGATTCAATTCATAATTCATGATTTGATTCATGATTCAATTCATGATTCATGATTTGATTCATGATTCAATTCATGATTTATGATTGAATTCATGATTCATAATTCATGATTCAATTCATGATTCATGTTTCGATTCATGATTCATGATTCGATTCATGATTCGATTCATGATTCAATTCATGATTCATGCTTCAATTCATGATTCAATTCATGATTCATGATTCAATTCATGATTCATGATAAGATTAAAGATTCATGATTCAATTTATGATTCATGGTTCATGATTTATGATTCAATTCATGATTCATGATTTATTTCATGATTCATGATTTATATCATGATTCATTTCATGATTCATATATCATGATTCATTTCATGATTGATTTCAGGATTCATGATTCAATTCATGAATCAATTCATGATTCAATACATGATTCAATACATAATTCATTATTGATTTCATGATTCATGATTCATTTCATGATTCAATTCATGATTCATGATTCAATTCATGATTTATGATTCAATTCATGATTCATGATTTAATTCATGATTTATGATTCGATTCATGATTCATGATTTACATCATGATTCATGATTCAATTTATGATTCATGATTCATGATTCGATTCATGATTCGATTCATGATTCAATTCATGATTCATGATTCGATTCATGATTCATGATTCGATTCATGATTCATGATTCAATTCATGATTCATGATTCGATTCATGATTCATGATTCATGATTCATGATTCATTTCATGATTCAATTCATGATTTATGATTCATGATTCAATTCATGATTCATGATTTATGATTCATGATTTGATTCATGATTCAATTTATAATTCATGATTTGATTCATGATTCAATTCATGATTCATGATTTGATTCATGATTCAATTCATGATTCATGATTCGATTCATGATTCATGATTCATGATTCATTTCATGATTCAATTCATGATTCATGATTCATTTCATAATTCATGATTCATGATTGAATTCATGATTTAATTCTTGATTCATGATTCATGATTCAATTCATGATTCAATATTCATGATTCAATTCTTGATTCAATTCATGATTCATGATTCGATTCATGATTCATGATTCAATTCATGATTCATGATTCGATTCATGATTCATGATTCATGATTCATGATTCGATTCATGATTCATGATTCATGATTCATGATTCGATTCATGATTCATTTCATGATTCAATTCATGATTTATGATCCATGATTCAATTCATGATTCATGATTTATGATTCATGATTTGATTCATGATTTAATTCATAATTCATGATTTGATTCATGATTCAATTCATAATTCATGATTTGATTCATGATTTAATTCATAATTCATGATTTGATTCATGATTCAATTCATGATTCATGATTTGATTCATGATTCAATTCATGATTCATGTTTCAATTCATGATTCATGATTCGATTCATGATTCGATTCATGATTCAATTCATGATTCATGCTTCAATTCATGATTCAATTCATGATTCATGATTCATGATTCAATTCATGATTCATGATTCGATTAAAGATTCATGATTCAAATTATGATTCATGGTTCATGATTTATGATTCAATTCATGATTCATGATTTATTTCATGATTCATGATTTATTTCATGATTCATGATTTATATCATGATTCATGATTTATTTCATGATTCATGATTTATATCATGATTCATTTCATGATTCATATATCATGATTCATTTCATGATTGATTTCAGGATTCATGATTCAATTCATGAATCATGATTCATGATTCATGATACATTTCATGATTCATGATTCAATTCATGATTCAATACATGATTCAATACATAATTCATTCTTGATTTCATGATTCATGATTCATTTTATGATTCAATTCATGATTCATGATTCAATTCATGATTTATGATTCAATTCATGATTCATGATTCAATTCATGATTTATGATTCGATTCATGATTCATGATTCATGATTCGATTCATGATTCGATTCATGATTCATTATTCGATTCATGATTCATGATTCATGATTCGATTCATGATTCATGATTTATTTCATGATTCAATTCATGATTCATGATTCATTTCATAATTCATGATTCATGATTGAATTCATGATTTAATTCTTGATTCATGATTCATGATTCAATTCATGATTCAATATTCATGATTCAATTCTTGATTCATGATTCGATTCATGATTCATGATTCGATTCATGATTCATGATTCGATACATGATTCATGATTCAATTCATGATTCATGATTCGATTCATGATTCATGATTCATTTTATGATTCAATTCATGATTCAATTCATATTTTATGATTCAATTCATGATACATTTCATGATTCATTTCATGATTCATGATTCAATTCATGATTCATGATTCAATTCATGATTCATGATTCATGATTCGATTCATGATTCAATTCATTATTCATTTCATGATTCATGATTTATGATTCAATTCATGATTCAATTCATGATTCATGATTCATGATTCGTTTCATGATTCATGATTTGAATCATGATTCATGATTCAATTCATGCTTCGATTCATGATTCAATTCATGATTCATGATTCAATTCATGATTCAATTCATGATTCATGATTCAATTCATTATTCATGATTCAATTCAAGATTCATGATTCAATTCAAGATTCATGATTAATTTCATAATTTATGATTCATGATTCAATTCATGATTCAAGATTTAAGTAATGATTCAAGATTCATGATTGATTCATGATTCATGATTTAATTCATGATTCATGATTCGATTCATGTTTCATGATTTAATTCAAGATTAATGATTCAATTCATGATTCCTGATTCATTTCATAATTCATCAATCCATGATTCGATTCATGATTCATGATTCATGATTTGATTCATGATTCATGATTCGATTCATGATTCGATTCATGATTCATAATTCATGATTCAATTCATGATTCATGATTCGATTCATGATTCATGATTCATGATTCGATTCATGATTCGATTCATGATTCATGATTCGATTCATGATTCATTATTCAATTCATGATTTATGATTTAATTCATGATTCATGATTCAATTCATGATTTATGATTCATGATTCGACTCATTATTCATGATTCAATTCATGATTCTTGATTCATGATTCATGATTCAATTCATGATTCAATTCATGATTCATGATTTAATTCATGATTCATGATTCAATTCATGATTCATGATTCATGATTCAATTCGTGAATCATGATTCATGATTCAATTCATGATTTGTGATTCATGATTCAATTCATGATTTGTGATTCGATTCATGATTCATAATATGATTCATGATTCGATTCATGATTCATGATTCAATTCATGATTCAATTCATGATTCATGATTCAATTCATGATTTGTGATTCGATTCATGATTCATAATATGATTCATGATTCGATTCATGATTCATGATTCAATTCATGATTCATGATTCAATTCATGATTTGTGATTCATGATTCTATTTATGATTCATGATTTGAATCATGATTCATGATGCAATTCATGATTTATGATTCAATTTATGATTCATGATTCGATTCATGATTCATGATTCGATTCATGATTCAATACATAATTCATGATTAATTTCATGATTCATGATTCATTTTATGATTCAATTCATGATTCAATTCATATTTTATGATTCGATTCATGATACATTTCATGATTCATTTCATGATTCATGATTCAATTCATGATTTATGATTCATGATTCGATTCATGATTCAATTCATTATTCATTTCATGATTCATGATTTATGATTCAATTCATGATTCAATTCATGATTCATGATTCATGATTCGTTTCATGATTCATGATTCGAATCATGATTCATGATTCATGATTCAATTCATGATTCATGATTAATTTCATAATTCATGATTCATGATTCAAGATTTAAGTAATGATTCATGATTCAATTCATGATTCATGATTCGATTCATGTCTCATGATTCAATTCATGATTAATTATTCAATTCATGATTCATGATTCATTTCATAATTCATCAATCCATGATTTGATTCATGATTCATGATTCATGATTCGATTCATGATTCGATTCATGATTCATGATTCATGTTTCGATTCATGATTCAATTCATGATTCAATTCATGATTCATGATTCATGATTCATGTTTCGATTCATGATTCGATTCATGATTTATGATTCGATTCATGATTCATGAGTCGATTCATGATTCATGATTTAATTCATGATTCATGATTTAATTCATGATTCATGATTTAATTCATGATTCATGATTTGACTCATGATTCATGATTCGACTCATGATTCATGATTCAATTCATGATTCATAATTCATGATTCATGATTCAATTCATGATTCATGATTCATGATTCAATTCATGATTCATGATTTAATTCATGATTCATGATTCAATTCATGATTCATGATTCATGATTCAATTCGTGAATCATGATTCATGATTCATGATTCAATTCGTGAATCATGATTCATGATTCAATTCATGATTTGTGTTTCATGATTCAATTCATGATTTATGATTCCATTCATGATTCATAATATGATTCATGATTCGATTCATGATTCAATTCATGATTCAATTCATGATTCATGATTCAATTCATTATTCATGATTCAATTCATGATTCATGATTAATTTCATAATTCATGATTCATGATTCAATTCATGATTCAAGATTTAAGTAATGATTCATGATTCATGATTGATTCATGATTCATGGTTCAATTCATGATTCATGATTCAATTCAAGATTAATGATTCAATTCATGATTCCTGATTCATTTCATAATTCATCAATCCATGATTCGATTCATGATTCATGATTCATGATTCGATTCATGATTCATGATTCGATTCATGATTCGATTCATGATTCGATTCATGATTCATAATTCATGTTTCGAATCATGATTTAATTCATGATTCGATTCATGATTCATGATTCATGTTTTGAATCATGATTTAATTCATGATTCAATTCATGATTCAATTCATGATTCATGATTCGATTCATGATTCATGATTCATGTTTCGATTCATGATTCGATTCATGATTCATGATTCGATTCATGATTCATGATTCGATTCATGATTCATGATTAGATTCATGATTCATTATTCAATTCATGATTCATGATTTAATTCATGATTCATGATTCAATTCATGATTTATGATTCATGATTCGACTCATTATTCATGATTCAATTCATGATTCTTGATTCATGATTCATGATTCAATTCATGATTCATGATTTAATTCATGATTCATGATTCAATTCATGATTCATGATTCAATTCATGATTCATGATTCATGATTCAATTCGTGAATCATGATTCAATTCATGATTCTTGATTCATGATTCATGATTCAATTCATGATTCAATTCATGATTCATGATTTAATTCATGATTCATGATTCAATTCATGATTCATGATTCATGATTCAATTCGTGAATCATGATTCATGATTCAATTCATGATTTGTGATTCATGATTCAATTCATGATTTATGATTCGATTCATGATTCATAATATGATTCATGATTAGATTCATGATTCATGATTCAATTCATGATTCAATTCATGATTTGTGATTCGATTCATGATTCATAATATGATTCATGATTCGATTCATGATTCAATTCATGATTCATGATTCAATTCATGATTTGTGATTCATGATTCTATTTATGATTCATGATTTGAATCATGATTCATGATGCAATTCATGATTTATGATTCAATTTATGATTCATGATTCGATTCATGATTCATGATTCGATTCATGATTCAATACATAATTCATGATTAATTTCATGATTCATGATTCATTTTATGATTCAATTCATGATTCAATACATAATTCATGATTAATTTCATGATTCATGATAAATTTCATGATTCATGATTCAATTCATGATTCTTGATTCATGATTGGATTCATGATTCAATTCATTATTCATTTCATGATTCATGATTTATGATTCAATTCATGATTCAATTCATGATTCATGATTCATGATTCGTTTCATGATTCATGATTCAATTCATGATTCATGATTAATTTCATAATTCATGATTCATGATTCAATTCATGATTCAAGATTCAAGTAATGATTCATGATTCATGATTGATTCATGATTCATGATTCAATTCATGATTCATGATTCATGATTCAATTCATGATTCATGATTCGATTCATGTCTCATGATTCAATTCATGATTAATTATTCAATTCATGATTCATGATTCATTTCATAATTCATCTATCCATGATTTGATTCATGATTCATGATTCATGATTCGATTCATGATTCGATTCATGATTCATGATTCATGATTCGATTCATGATTCGATTCATGATTCATGATTCATGTTTCGATTCATGATTCAATTCATGATTCAATTCATGATTCATGATTCATGATTCATGTTTCGATTCATGATTCGATTCATGATTCGATTCATGATTCATGATTCGATTCATGATTCATGAGTCGATTCATGATTCATGATTTAATTCATGATTCATGATTTAATTCATGATTCATGATTTAATTCATGATTCATGATTCGACTCATGCTTCATGATTCAATTCATGATTCATAAATCATGATTCATGATTCAATTCATGATTCATGATTCAATTCATGATTTGTGATTCATGATTCTATTTATGATTCATGATTTGAATCATGATTCATGATGCAATTCATGATTTATGATTCAATTTATGATTCATGATTCGATTCATGATTCATGATTCGATTCATGATTCAATACATAATTCATGATTAATTTCATGATTCATGATTCATTTTATGATTCAATTCATGATTCAATACATAATTCATGATTAATTTCATGATTCATGATACATTTCATGATTCATTTCATGATTCATGATTCAATTCATGATTCATGATTCATGATTCGATTCATGATTCGATTCATGATTCAATTCATTATTCATTTCATGATTCATGATTTATGATTCAATTCATGATTCAATTCATGATTCATGATTCATGATTCGTTTCATGATTCATGATTCGAATCATGATTCATGATTCATGATTCAGTTCATGATTCATGATTAATTTCATAATTCATGATTCATGATTCAATTCATGATTCATGATTCAATTCATGATTCATGATTCAATTCATGATTTCTGATTCATGATTCTATTTATGATTCATGATTTGAATCATGATTCATGATGCAATTCATGATTTATGATTCAATTTATGATTCATGATTCGATTCATGATTCATGATTCGATTCATGATTCAATACATAATTCATGATTAATTTCATGATTCATGATTCATTTTATGATTCAATTCATGATTCAATACATAATTCATGATTAATTTCATGATTCATGATACATTTCATGATTCATTTCATGATTCATGATTCAATTCATGATTCATGATTCATGATTCGATTCATGATTCAATTCATTATTCATTTCATGATTCATGATTTATGATTCAATTCATGATTCAATTCATGATTCATGATTCGTTTCATGATTCATGATTCGAATCATGATTCATGATTCATGATTCAATTCATGATTCATGATTAATTTCATAATTCATGATTCATTATTCAATTCATGATTCAAGATTTAAGTAATGATTCATGATTGATTCATGATTCATGATTCATGATTCATGATTCAATTCATGATTCATGATTCGATTCATGTCTCATGATTCAATTCATGATTAATTATTCAATTCATGATTCATGATTCATTTCATAATTCATCAATCCATGATTTGATTCATGATTCGATTCATGATTCATGATTCATGTTTCGATTCATGATTCAATTCATGATTCAATTCATGATTCATGATTCATGATTCATGTTTCGATTCATGATTCATGATTCGATTCATGATTCATGAGTCGATTCATGATTCATGATTTAATTCATGATTCATGATTCGACTCATGATTCATGATTCGACTCATGATTCATGATTCAATTCATGATTCATAAATCATGATTCATGATTCAATTCATGATTCATGATTCAATTCATGATTTGTGATTCATGATTCAATTCATGATTCATGATTTAATTCATGATTCATGATTCAATTCATGATTCATGATTCATGATTCAATTCGTGAATCATGATTCATGATTCAATTCATGATTTGTGATTCATGATTCAATTCATGATTTATGATTCCATTCATGATTCATAATATGATTCATGATTCGATTCATGATTCATGATTCAATTCATAATTCAATTCATGATTCATGATTCAATTCATGATTTGTGATTCATGATTCTATTTATGATTCATGATTTGAATCATGATTCATTATGCAATTCATGATTTATGATTCAATTTATGATTCATGATTCGATTCATGATTCATGATTCGATTCATGATTCAATTCATGATTCATGATTCGATTCATGATTCAATTCATGATTCATGATTCATGATTCATGATTTATGATTCATGATTCATGATTTATTTCATGATTCATGATTTATTTCATGATTCATGATTTATATCATGATTCATTATATGATTCATATATCATGATTCATTTCATGATTGATTTCATGATTCATGATTCGATTCATGATTCAATTCATGAATCATGATTCAATTCATGATTCAAGATTCAAGATTCGACTCATGATTCATGATTCAATTCATGATTCAATTCATGATTCATGTTTCATGATTCAATTCATGATTCATGATTCAATTCATGATTCATAATTCATGAATCGATTAATGATTCATGATTCAAATCATGATTCATGATTCGATTCATGATTCATGATTTATTTCATGATTCATTTTATGATTCATGATTCATGATTCAATTCATGATTCATTTCATGATTCATGATTCAATTCATGATTCATGATTCAATTCATGATTCAATTCATGATTCATAATTTAAATCATGATTAATTTCATAATTCATGATTCATTTCATGATTCATGATTCAATTCATGATTCATGATTCATGATTCAATTCATGATTCAATTCATGATTTGTGATTCATGATTCGATTCATGATTTGTGATTCATGATTCGATTCATGATTCTATTCATGATTCATGATTCTAATCATGATTCATGATTCAATTTATGATTCATGATTCAATTCATGATTCATGATTCAATTCATGATTCATGATTCGATTCATGATTCATGATTCGAATCATGATTCGAATCATGATTCATGATTCATGATTCAATTCATGATTCAATTCATGATTCATGATTCATGATTCAATTCATGATTCAATTCATGATTCATGATTCAATTCATGATTCATGATTCGATTCATGATTCAATTCATGATTCAATTCATGATTCATGATTCAATTCATGATTCATGATTCGATTAATAATTAAAGATTCAATTCATGATTCATGCTTCGATTCATGATTCAATTCATGATTTATGATTAATTTCATAATTCATGATTCATGATTCAAGATTTAAGTAATGATTCATGATTCAATTCATGATTCAATTCATGATTCAATTCATGATTCAATTCATGATTAATGATTCGATTCATGATTCATGATTCATGATTTGATTCATGATTCGATTAATGATTCGATTCATGATTCATGATTCATTTTTCGATTCATGATTCAATTCATGATTCATGATTTTATTCATGATTCATGATTCATGATTCGATTCATGATTCATGATTCAATTCATGATTCAATACATAATTCATGATTAAATTCATGATTAATGATTCATTTCATGATTCAATTCATGATTTATGATTCGATTCATGATTTATGATTCGATTCATGATTCATTTCATGATTCATTTCATGATTCATGATTCATGATTCAATTCATGGTTTATAATTCAATTCATGATTCATGATTCATGATTCGATTCATGATTCAATTCATGATTCATGATTCATGATTCGATTCATGATTCATTTCATGATTCATGATTCGATTCATGATTCATGATTCGATTAATGATTTATGATTTAATTCATGATTCATGATTCATGATTCAATTCATGACTCATGATTCAATTCAGGATTCAATTCATTATTCATTATTCACATCATGATTCAAGATACATGATTCATGATTCGACTCATGATTCATTATTCAATTCATGATTCATGATTCAATTCATGATTCATGATTCAATTCATGATTTGTGATTCATGATTCAATTCATGATTCATAATATGATTCATGAATCAATTCATGATTCATGATTCAATTCATGATTCATGATTTGATTCATGATTCAATTCATGATTCATGATTCGATTCATGATTCAATTCATGATTCATGATTCGATTCATGATTCAATTCATGATTCATGATTCATGATTCAATTCATGATTCATGATTCATGATTCATGATTCATTTCATGATTCAATTCATGATTCATGGTTCATGATTCAATTCATGATTTATGATTCATGATTCAATTCATGATTCATGATTCATGATTCAATTCATGATTCATGATTTATGATTCATGATTTGATTCATGATTTAATTAATAATTCATGATTTGATTCATGATTCATGATTTAATTCATGATTCAATTCATGATTTATGATTGAATTCATGATTCATAATTCATGATTCAATTCATGATTCATGTTTCGATTCATGATTCATGATTCGATTCATGATTCAATTCATGATTCGATTCATGATTCGATTCATGATTCAATTCATGATTTAATTCTTGATTCATGATTCATGATTCAATTCATGATTCAATATTCATGATTCAATTCATGATTCAATTCATGATTCATGATTCGATTAAAGATTCATGATTCAATTTATGATTCATGGTTCATGATTTATGATTCAATTCATGATTCATGATTCATTTCATGATTCATATATCATGATTCATTTCATGATTGATTTCAGGATTCATGATTCAATTCATGAATCATGATTCATGATTCATGACACATTTCATGATTCGATTCATGATTCAATTCATGATTCATGATTCAATACATGATTCAATACATGATTCAATACATAGTTCATTATTGATTTCATGATTCATGATTCATTTCATGATTCAATTCTTGATTCATGATTCAATTCATGATTTATGATTCGATTCATGATTCATGATTCACTTCATGATTCATGATTCGATTCATGATTCGATTCATGATTCATTTCATGATTCAATTCATGATTCATGATTCATTTCATGATTCAATTCATGATTCATGATTCATTTCATAATTCATGATTCATGATTGAATTCATGATTTAATTCTTGATTCATGATTCATGATTCAATTCATGATTCAATATTCATGATTCAATTCTTGATTCAATTCATGATTCATGATTCAATTCATGACTCATGATTCGATTCATGATTCATGATTCGATTCATGATTCATGATTCATGATTCATTTCATGATTCAATTCATGATTCATGATTCAATTCATGATTTATGATTCATGATTCAATTCATGATTTATGATTCATGATTCAATTCATGATTTATGATTGAATTCATGATTCATGTTTCGATTCATGATTCATGATTCGATTCATGATTCGATTCATGATTCAATTCATGATTCATGCTTCAATTCATGATTCAGTTCATGATTCATGATTCATGATTCAATTCATGATTCATGATTCGATTAAAGATTCATGATTCAATTTATGATTCATGGTTCATGATTTATGATTCAATTCATGATTCATGAGTTATTTCATGATTCGACTCATGATTCATGATTCAATTCATGATTCATGATTCAATTCATGATTTGTGATTCATGATTCAATTCATGATTTATAATAAGATTCATGAATCAATTCATGATTCATGATTCAATTCATGATTCATGATTCGATTCATGATTCAATTCATGATTCATGATTCATGATTCATGATTCAATTCATGATTCATGATTCATGATTCATTTCATGATTCAATTCATGATTCATGATTCAATTCATGATTCATGATTCAATTCATGATTTATGATTCATGATTCAATTCATGATTCATGATTTATGATTCATGATTTGATTCATGATTCAATTCATAATTCATGATTTGATTCATGATTCAATTCATGATTCATGATTTGATTCATGATTCAATTCATGATTTATGATTGAATTCATGATTCATGATTCAATTCATGATTCATGTTTCAATTCATGATTCATGCTTCGATTCATTATTCGATTCATGATTCAATTCATGATTCATGCTTCAATTCATGATTCAATTCATGATTCATGATTCATGATTCAATTCATGATTCATGATTCGATTAAAGATTCAAGATTCAATTTATGATTCATGGTTCATGATTTATGATTCAATTCATGATTCATGATTTATTTCATGATTCATGATTTATTTCATGATTCATGATTTATATCATGATTCATTTCATGATTCATATATCATGATTCATTTCATGATTGATTTCAGGATTCATGATTCAATTCATGAATCATGATTCATGATTCATGATTCAATTCATGATTCATGATTCAATTCATGATTTATGATTCAATTCATGATTTATGATTCGATTCATGATTCATGATTCATGATTCAATTTATGATTCATGATTCATGATTCGATTCATGATTCGATTCATGATTCATGATTCATGATTCATGATTCGATTCATGATTCATGATTCATGATTCATGATTCGATTCATGATTCATTTCATGATTCAATTCATGATTCATGATTCATTTCATAATTCATGATTCATGATTGAATTCATGATTTAATTCTTGATTCATGATTCATGATTCAATTCATGATTCAATATTCATGATTCAATTCTTGATTAAATTCATGATTCATGATTCGATTCATGATTCGATTCATGATTCATGATTCGATTCATGAATCATGATTCATGATTCAATTCATGATTCATGATTCATTTCATGATTCAATTCATGATTCATGATTCAATTCATGATTTATGATTCATGATTCAATTCATGATTTATGATTCAATTCATGATTCATGATTTATGAATCATGATTTGATTCATGATTCAATTCATAATTCATGATTTGATTCATGATTCAATTCATGATTCATGATTTGATTCATGATTCAATTCATGATTTATGATTGAATTCTTGATTCATAATTCATGATTTAATTCATGATTCATGTTTCGATTCATGATTCGATTCATGATTCGATTCATGCTTCAATTCATGATTCAATTCATGATTCATGATTCATGATTCAATTCATGATTCATGATTCGATTAAAGATTCATGATTCAATTTATGATTCATGGTTCATGATTTATGATTCAATATATGATTCATGATTTATTTCATGATTCATGATTTATATCATGATTCATTTCATGATTCATTTCATGATTCATTTAAGGATTCATGATTCAATTAATGAATCATGATTCATGATTCATGATACATTTCATGATTCATGATTCGATTCATGATTCAATTCATGATTCAATACATGATTCAATACATAATTCATTATTGATTTCATGATTCATGATTCATTTCATGATTCAATTCATGATTCATGATTCAATTCATGATTTATGATTCAATTCATGATTCATGATTCAATTCATGATTTATGATTCGATTCATGATTCATGATTCACATAATGATTCATGATTCAATTTATGATTCATGATTCATGATTCGATTCATGATTCATGATTCATGATTCGATTCATGATTCATGATTCATGATTCATGATTCGATTCATGATTCATGATTCATTTCATGATTCAATTCATGATTCATTTCATAATTCATGATTCATGATTGAATTCATGATTTAATTCTTGATTCATGATTCATGATTCGATTCATGATTCATGATTCGATTCATGATTCGATTCATGATTCATGCTTCAATTCATGATTCAATTCATGATTCATGATTCATGATTCTATTAAAGATTCATGATTCAAATTATGATTCATGGATCATGATTTATGATTCAATTCATGATTCATGATTTATTTCATGATTCATGATTTATATCATGATTCATTTCATGATTCATATATCATGATTCATTTCATGATTGATTTCAGGATTCATGATTCAATTCATGAATCATGATTCATGATTCATGATACATTTCATGATTCATGATTCGATTCATGATTCAATTCATGATTCAATTCATGATTCAATACATGAATCAATACATGATTCAATACATAATTCATGATTAATTTCATGATTCATGATTCATTGTATGATTCAATTCATGATTCAATTCATATTTTATGATTCGATTCATGATACATTTCATGATTCATTTCATGATTCATGATTTTATTCATGATTCATGATCCATGTTTCGATTCATGAGTCGATTCATGATTCATGATTCGATTCATGATTCATGATTCAATTCATGATTCAATACATAATTCATGATTAAATTCATGATTAATGATTCATTTCATGATTCAATTCATGATTTATGATTCGATTAATGATTCATTTCATGATTCATTTCATGATTCATGATTTATAATTCAATTCATGATTCATGATTCATGATTCGATTCATGACTCATGATTCAATTCATGTTTCATTTCATGATTCATGATTTATGATTCAATTCATGATACAATTCATGATTCATGATTCATTTCATGATTCATGATTCGATTCATGATTCATGATTCGATTAATGATTCATGATTCGATTAATGATTTATGATTTAATTCATGATTCATGATTCATGATTCAATTCATGATTCATGATTCAATTCATGATTCAATTCATTATTCATTATTCACATCATGATTCAAGATACATTATTCATGATTCGACTCATGATTCATGATTCAATTCATGATTCGACTCATGATTCATGATTCAATTCATGATTCATGATTCAATTCATGATTCATGATTCAATTCATGATTTGTGATTCATGATTCAATTCATGATTCATAATATGATTCATGAATCAATTCATGATTCATGATTCAATTCATGATTCATGATTCGATTCATGATTCAATTCATGATTCATGATTCAATTCATGATTCATGATTCAATTCATGATTCATGATTCGATTCATGATTCAATTCATTATTTATGATTCATGATTCAATTCATGATTCATGATTCATGATTCAATTCATGATTCATGATTTATGATTCATGATTTGATTCATGATTCAATTCATAATTCATGATTTGATTCATGATTTATGATTCAATTCATGATTCATGATTCAATTCATGATTTATGATTCATGATTCAATTCATGATTCATGATTTATGATTCATGATTTGATTCATGATTCAATTCATAATTCATGATTTGATTCATGATTCAATTCATGATTCATGATTTGATTCATGATTCAATTCATGATTTATGATTGAATTCATGATTCAATTCATGATTCATGTTTCGATTCATGATTCATGATTCGATTCATGATTCGATTCATGCTTCAATTCATGCTTCAATTCATGATTCAATTCATGATTCAATTCATGATTCATGATTCATGATTCAATTCATGATTCATGATTCGATTAAAGATTCATGATTCAATTTATGATTCATGGTTCATGATTTATGATTCAATTCATGATTCATGATTTATTTCATGATTCATGATTTATTTCATGATTCATGATTCAATTCATGATTGATTTCAGGATTCATGATTCAATTCATGAATCATGATTCATGATTCATGATACATTTCATGATTCATGATTCGATTCATGATTCAATTCATGATTCAATACATGATTCAATACATAATTCATTATTGATTTCATGATTCATGATTCATTTCATGATTCAATTCATGATTCATGATTCAATTTATGATTCATGATTCAATTCATGATTTATGATTCGATTCATGATTCATGATTCACATCATGATTCATGATTCAATTTATGATTCATGATTCATGATTCGATTCATGATTCATGATTCAAGATTCGATTCATGATTCATGATTCATGATTCATTTCATGATTCAATTCATGATTCATGATTCATTTCATAATTCATGATTCATGATTGAATTCATGATTTAATTCTTGATTCATGATTCATGATTCAATTCATGATTCAATATTCATGATTCAATTCTTGATTCATGATTCAATTCATGATTCATGATTCGATTCATGATTCATGATTCGATTCATGATTCATGATTCGATTCATGATTCATGATTCGATTCATGATTCATGATTCGATTCATGATTCATGATTCATGATTCAATTCATGATTCATGATTCATGATTCATTTCATGATTCAATTCATGATTCATGATTCAATTCATGATTTATGATTCATGATTCAATTCATGATTCATGATTTATGAATCATGATTTGATTCATGATTCAATTCATAATTCATGATTTGATTCATGATTCAATTCATGATTCATGATTTGATTCATGATTCAATTCATGATTTATGATTGAATTCATGATTCATAATTCATGATTTAATTCATGATTCATGTTTCGATTCATGATTCATGATTCGATTCATGATTCGATTCATGATTCAATTCATGATTCATGCTTCAATTCATGATTCAATTCATGATTCATGATTCGATTAAAGATTCATGATTCAATTTATGATTCATGGTTCATGATTTATGATTCAATTCATGATTCATGATTTATTTCATGATTCATGATTTATATCATGATTCATTTCATGATTCATATATCATGATTCATTTCATGATTGATTTAAGGATTCATGATTCAATTCATGAATCATGATTCATGATTCATGATACATTTCATGATTCATGATTCGATTCATGATTCAATTCATGATTCAATACATGATTCAATACATAATTCATTATTGATTTCATGATTTATGATTCATTTCATGATTCAATTCATGATTCATGATTCAATTCATGATTTATGATTCGATTCATGATTCAATTCATGATTTATGATTCGATTCATGATTCATGATTCACATCATGATTCATGATTCAATTTATGATTCATGATTCATGATTCGATTCATGATTCATGATTCATGATTCGATTCATGATTCATGATTCATGATTCATGATTCGATTCATGATTCATGATTCGATTCATGATTCATGATTCATTTCATGATTCAATTCATGATTCATGATTCATGATTCATTTCATAATTCATGATTCATGATTGAATTCATGATTTAATTCTTGATTCATGATTCAATATTCATGATTCAATTCTTGATTCAATTCATGATTCATGATTCGATTCATGATTCATGATTCGATTCATGATTCATGATTCATGATTCATTTTATGATTCAATTCATGATTCAATTCATATTTTATGATTCAATTCATGATACATTTCATGATTCATTTCATGATTCATGATTCAATTCATGATTCATGATTCAATTCATGATTCATGATTCATAATTCGATTCATGATTTAATTCATTATTCATTTCATGATTCATGATTTATGATTCAATTCATGATTCATGATTCATGATTCGTTTCATGATTCATGATTTGAATCATGATTCATGATTCATGATTCAATTAATGATTCAATTAATGATTCATGATTCAATTCATGATTCAATTCATGATTCATGATTCAATTCATGATTCATGATTCAATTCATGATTCATGATTCATGATTCAATTCATGATTCATGATTCGATTAATAATTAATGATTCAATTCATGATTCATGCTTCGATTCATGATTCAATTCATGATTCATGATTCAATTCATGATTCATGATTCAATTCATTATTCATGATTCAATTAATGATTCATGATTAATTTCATAATTCATGATTCATGATTCAATTCATGATTCAAGATTTAAGTAATGATTCATGATTCATGATTGATTCATGATTCATGATTCAATTCATGATTCATGATTCGATTCATGTTTCATGATTCAATTCAAGATTAATGATTCAATTCATGATTCCTGATTCATTTCATAATTCATCAATCCATGATTCGATTCATGATTCATGATTCATGATTTGATTCATGATTCATGATTCGATTCATGATTCGATTCATGATTCATGTTTCGATTCATGATTCAATTCATGATTCAATTCATGATTCGATTCATGATTCATGATTCATGTTTCGATTCATGATTCGATTCATGATTCATGATTCGATTCATGATTCATGATTCGATTCATGATTCATGATTTAATTCTTGATTCATGATTCAATTCATGATTTATGATTCATGATTCGACTCATGATTCATGATTCAATTCATGATTCTTGATTCATGATTCATGATTCAATTCATGATTCAATTCATGATTCATGATTTAATTCATGATTCATGATTCATGATTCAATTCGTGAATCATGATTCATGATTCAATTCATGATTTGTGATTCATGATTCAATTCATGATTTATGATTCGATTCATGATTCATAATATGATTCATGATTCGATTCATGATTCATGATTCGATTCATGATTCAATTCATGATTCATGATTCAATTCATGATTTGTGATTCGATTCATAATATGATTCATGATTCGATTCATGATTCGATTCATGTTTCATTTCATGATTCATGATTTATGATTCAATTCATGATTCAATTCATGATTCATGATTCGATTCATGATTCATTTCATGATTCATGATTCGATTCATGATTCATGATTCGATTAATGATTTATGATTTAATTCATGATTCATGATTCATGATTCAATTCATGATTCATGATTCAATTCATGATTCAATTCATTATTCATTATTCACATCATGATTCAAGATACATGATTCATGATTCGACTCATGATTCATGATTCAATTCATGATTCGACTCATGATTCATGATTCAATTCATGATTCGACTCATGATTCATGATTCAATTCATGATTCATGATTCAATTCATGATTCATGATTCAATTCATGATTCATGATTCAATTCATGATTTGTGATTCATGATTCAATTCATGATTCATAATATGATTCATGAATCAATTCATGATTCATGATTCAATTCATGATTCATGATTCGATTCATGATTCAATTCATGATTCAATTCATGATTCATGATTCATGATTCATTTCATGATTCAATTCATGATTCATGATTCAATTCATGATTCATGATTCAATTCATGATTTATGATTCATGATTTGATTCATGATTCAACATAATTCATGATTTGATTCATGATTCAATTCATGATTCATGATTTGATTCATGATTCAATTCATGATTTATGATTGAATTCATGATTCATAATTCATGATTCATGCTTCGATTCATGATTCGATTCATGATTCAATTCATGATTCATGCTTCAATTCATGATTCAATTCATGATTCATGATTCAATTCATGATTCATGATTCGATTAAAGATTCATGATTCAATTTATGATTCATGGTTCATGATTTATGATTCAATTCATGATTCATGATTTATTTCATGATTCATGATTTATTTCATGATTCATGATTTATATCATGATTCATTTCATGATTCATATATCATGATTCATTTCATAATTGATTTCAGGATTCATGATTCAATTCATGAATCATGATTCATGATTCATGATACATTTCATGATTCATGATTCGATTCATGATTCAATTCATGATTCAATACATGATTCAATACATAATTCATTATTGATTTCATGATTCATGATTCATTTCATGATTCAATTCATGATTCATGATTCAATTCATGATTTATGATTCAATTCATGATTCATGATTCAATTCATGATTTATGATTCGATTCATGATTCACATCATGATTCATGATTCAATTTATGATTCATGATTCGATTCATGATTCATGATTCGATTAATGATTCATGATTCGATTCATGATTCATGATTCAATTCATGATTCATGATTCATTTCATAATTCATGATTCATGATTGAATTCATGATTTAATTCTTGATTCATGATTCATGATTCAATTCATGATTCAATATTCATGATTCAATTCTTGATTCAATTCATGATTCATGATTCGATTCATGAATCATGAATCATGATGATTCGATTCATGATTCATGATTCATTTCATGATTCAATTCATGATTCATGATTCATTTCATAATTCATGATTCATGATTTAATTCTTGATTCATGATTCATGATTCAATTCATGATTCAATTCATGATTCGATTCATGATTCGATTCATGATTCATGATTCATGATTCAATTCATGATTCATGATTCATGATTCATGATTCAATTCATGATTCATGATTCATGATTCGATTCATGATTCAATTCATGATTCATGATTCATGATTCAATTCATGATTCATGATTCATGATTCATGATTCATTTCATGATTCAATTCATGATTCATGATTCAATTCATGATTCATGATTCAATCATGATTTATGATTCATGATTAAATTCATGATTCATGATTTATGATTCATGATTTGATTCATGATTCAATTCATAATTCATGATTTGATTCATGATTCAATTCATAATTCATGATTTGATTCATGATTCAATTCATGATTTATGATTGAATTCATGATTCATAATTCATGATTCAATTCATGATTCATGTTTCGATTCATAATTCATGATTCATTTCATGATTCATGTTTCGATTCATGATTCATGATTCGATTCATGATTCGATTCATGATTCAATTCATGATTCATGCTTCAATTCATGATTCAATTCATGATTCATGATTCAATTCATGATTCATGATTCGATCAAAGATTCATGATTCAATTTATGATTCATGGTTCATGATTTATGATTCAATTCATGATTCATGATTTATTTCATGATTCATGATTGATTTCAGGATTCATGATTCAATTCATGAATCATGATTCATGATACATTTCATGATTCATGATTCGATTCATGATTCAATTCATGATTCAATACATGATTCAATACATAATTCATTATTGATTTCATGATTCATGATTCATTTCATGATTGAATTCATGATTCATGATTGAATTCATGATTTATGATTCAATTCATGATTCATGATTCAATTCATGATTTATGATTCGATTCATGATTCATGATTCACATCATGATTCATGATTCAATTTATGATTCATGATTCATGATTCGATTTATGATTCATGATTCATGATTCATGATTCGATTCATGATTCATGATTCATGATTCGATTCATGATTCATGATTCGATTCATGATTCATGATTCATTTCATGATTCAATTCATGATTCATGATTCATTTCATAATTCATGATTCATGATTGAATTCATGATTTAATTCTTGATTCATGATTCATGATTCAATTCTTGATTCAATTCATGATTTATGATTGAATTCATGATTCATAATTCATGATTTAATTCATGATTCATGTTTCGATTCATGATTCGATTCATGATTCAATTCATGATTCATGCTTCAATTCATGATTCAATTCATGATTCATGATTCATGATTCAATTCATGATTCATGATTCGATTAAAGATTCATGATTCAATTTATGATTCATGGTTCATGATTTATGATTCAATTCATGATTCATGATTTATATCATGATTCATTTTATGATTCATATATCATGATTCATTTCATGATTGATTTCAGGATTCATGATTCAATTCACGAATCATGATTCATGATTCATGATACATTTCATGATTCATGATTCGATTCATGATTCAATTCATGATTCAATACATGATTCAATACATAATTCATGATTAATTTCATGATTCATGATTCATTTTATGATTCAATTCATGATTCAATTCATATTTTATGATTCGATTCATGATACATTTCATGATTCATTTCATGATTCATGATTTTATTCATGATTCATGATCCATGTTTCGATTCATGAGTCGATTCATGATTCATGATTCGATTCATGATTCATGATTCAATTCATGATTCAATACATAATTCATGATTAAATTCATGATTAATGATTCATTTCATGATTCGATTAATGATTCATTTCATGATTCATTTCATGATTCATGATTCATGATTCAATTCATGATTTATAATTCAATTCATGATTCATGATTCATGATTCGATTCATGACTCATGATTCAATTCATGTTTCATTTCATGATTCATGATTTATGATTCAATTCATGATTCAATTCATGATTCATGATTCATGATTCGATTCATGATTCATGATTCATTTCATGATTCATGATTCGATTCATGATTCATGATTCGATTAATGATTTATGATTTAATTCATGATTCATGATTCATGATTCAATTCATGATTCATGATTCAATTCATGATTCAATTCATTATTCATGATTCAATTCATGATTCATGATTCGATCAAAGATTCATGATTCAATTTATGATTCATGGTTCATGATTTATGATTCAATTCATGATTCATGATTTATTTCATGATTCATGATTTTATTCATGATTCATGATCCATGTTTCGATTCATGAGTCGATTCATGATTCATGATTCGATTCATGATTCATGATTCAATTCATGATTCAATACATAATTCATGATTAAATTCATGATTAATGATTCATTTCATGATTCGATTAATGATTCATTTCATGATTCATTTCATGATTCATGATTCAATTCATGATTTATAATTCAATTCATGATTCATGATTCATGATTCGATTCATGACTCATGATTCAATTCATGTTTCATTTCATGATTCATGATTTATGATTCAATTCATGATTCAATTCATGATTCATGATTCGATTCATGATTCATGATTCATTTCATGATTCATGATTCGATTCATGATTCGATTCATGATTCATGATTCGATTAATGATTTATGATTTAATTCATGATTCATGATTCATGATTCAATTCATGATTCATGATTCAATTCATGATTCAATTCATTATTCATTATTGTCGGGGTACCAAGGCTTGGCGCCCTCATTATCGATCTCTGATAACCTGATTTCCTATGTGGTATTTTGCTGTTAACAGGAGAGTGAAGAATAAAACACAAACGAGGTGTTGCAGTTTCAAAATCAGCTCTGAGGGTCCATACAAACTGATCCTTTATTTATACATAGTGACCAGCATTAACTGGTTAACAACAAGGACATATAAGGAAATCTCTTTAGCTCAGCAAATATACATATAAGCCCACATCCTCTGTTCAGCATTACATGCTTTTCCTGCCAGTTGCTTGCTTCAGTCTGGCATCTTGCTGCTGTCTTGTTCCATAGGAAGAATCTGTTTTTTTCCTTCAAAGCGTAGTCCTATATATAGTTCTTTTTTTTAAGGCATTTACCATATATTTGTACATCTTAATAACTATCAATTATTTTATACTCTCACAATCCCCTCTTTTATTACATTAAACAAATATACATGTGTTTCCTGACCCTTCCTATCATGTCATGATACAGGGCTACCTAATCTCAAGCTACATTTACCCCGACTTTGACCTAATGTCTCCATGAAGATAGAGAATTAATCATTCACAAGAGAAAGTATCCTTGCATCATTTATTCTTTCCCTAGCAGTATTTTACTGCAGTATACACATGTTATTTTTGCTTGATAGGGGTTCTTCCGTTTACATGAGGTACATACTTTTTGAGTTTGATTAAAATATGTTGGTACCGGAGTCATGGCCTGATTAACCATTTTCCTAAACTTACAGGACAAATAACAATTCCACACAATCAACAGGATCAAAACCATTACTAGATGAGTAACATTTTGGATACATCCTGAAAATGGGTTAGTCAAGTTATACATTTCTATAGTTTGTTTATCATGGGTTACTAAGCACACTATTTGTGGTGCTACTTCTATAAACATATCATTTCTCCTGTCATGGAGCTCCCAATTACAGACACTAGTTGGATGTTCTAGCTTACAAGGTTCATAAACTTGAGTGTTTTGAGAGCACACTATTCCATTGTCTGTATTTGAACACAATCCTAAGTTATGTGTGTTGTTATTATCATCTATATACTCCCCTTTTATCTGCGGGGTCCATAATTGTGTTCCACCAACCTGGGCCTAGAGTGGGACAGGCAATATGAGGAATTTACACATTATCTCAGTCCTCAGTATACTGTATGTCTGAAAACTTCCTATGCACCAGTTTTCTGTACACTTCACACCCATTCCATCGGTTTGAATCCATAGCTGCGTAATTACATTAAACATATTTCTATATACCAGTTCATTGTTAGTCATTAATTGAGTTTGAGCGTTACTCTTTTGTATTTTCTGATACAGTGTCTTAATTGAGCATTCAGTCCAGTTAAACATCAAGGAGATATTTACATCTATTCCTAAGGAATTGAAAAATGTTGCATTAAATATCTGTAAATATTCTTTGTCCCATAATATTAGTTTCTGCAAAGGCGTGAAAACTGTGGGCATCCACTGTGCCTGCATCTACCATCACACATTCTTCTTGATTACTTGATTTATTCCATATCATACCTGCACATTTGGTTAAGTCTACCTTCTTAACTTTATTTCCTGGCGTATACATCTGTATATACATTATCTGTACTGTTACTAGTGCTATGCACATTATCACACAAAAAGGATTCATGGTGCTTCAATTTTCACTGTCAGCTTTTTGCAGTGAGATGCGTGGACCCAGGTGTCTCGTCCTCCTAACTTAACAGAAGTGGGAGTAGTCAAGACCACTTGATATGGACCATCAAATCTGGGTTCCAAAATTTTCCTCATGTGCCTTTTTAGGTAGACCCAATCTCCTGGTTGCAAGGCATGTGTTCCTGTATCGTTATTTGGATCTGGAATGGAGGAGAAAACTTGAGAGTGCACATTAGTCATTATCTTTGTAAGCTGTATTAAATAATCAGTTAGATCTGCATGATTATGTTGCAATTGCTGAGGAAAATAACACCCTGTCTTCAGGGCTCCCCCAAACAATATTTCATAAGGGGACAACTTATGCTTCTTTCCTGGTGTTGTTCTAACTGAATATAGAGCTAAAGGTAGGCAATCTACCCAGGTTTATCCTGTTTCTGCAATCATTTTCTGAATTTTTAACTTTAATGTGCCATTCAATCTTTCCACTTTTCCACTTGCCTGTGGCCTATACGGGGTATGAAAGGCTTGCTGTATCCCCATATTCTTCATTATATTTTGCATTACTTTCCCCGTAAAATGCGATCCTCGGTCTGATTCTATTGTTTCAGGTATTCCATACCTGCAAATTACCTCACTTATCAGTTTCTTGGCAGTGTTTTTAGCTGTTGCCTTAGCCACTGCCCAAGCCTCTAGCCAATTTGAGAATAGATCTGTATACACAAGGACATACTCATATGTTCCTACCCTAGGTAGCTGTATATAGTCAATCTGCAATCTCTGAAATGGGTACAATGGCTTTGGTGTGTCCTTCTGTGGTGTTTTCACTACCTGACCTGGATTGTATTTTCCGCATATCACACAGGCTGCTGCATATACCGTAGCAGCTGCATTGAATACTGGTGCTACCCAATGTCGTAAGACAATATTGGTCATGGCTTCTTTAGAATTGTGGACCAGCCCATGTGCCAATTGAGTCATCATAGGGTATAGGCTTCTGGGCAGACAATACTTATTATCTATTCTCCAGAGCACTCCCTGACATGTAGCACTTCCTTTTCCCATGCCTTTTTTTTTTTTTTTTATTATTGAGGAGACTTGTTCCTGGAACTTTTGCAGTATGTCAAGGGTTACAGGCTCTACAGGGTTTTTACCCTGTATCACATGACAGACCTGCACCCTGGGCATAAGTGCTGCCTGTTTAGCAGCAGCATCTGCCTTGGCATTTCCCATAGCCTCCTTAGTCTTTTCTTTAGTGTGTGCCTGGACTTTCAATATAGCTACCTTCTTGGGTAGCTGCAGAGCTCTAAACAGAGCCCTTATCTGTTCTGCATGGTTGATAGGTTTTCCTGCTGACCCCACAAAATCCCTGCTCTTCCATATTGGCCCAAAGTCATGGGCCACGCCATATGCGCACCTGGAGTCTGTGTATATGATAGCTGTTTGGTTTTCTGCCATTATACATGCCTCAGTGAGTGCATGCAAATCCGCCTCTTGTGCTGAGCAGAAAGGTGGGAGTGGTTGTTGTATCAAAGTCTCTTCCAGCGTGGTCACAGCATACCCTGTGTGTGGTGACCCTTCATAATAATACCTGGAACCGTCAACAAATAAGTTCCAATCTGCATTAGGTATAGGGACATCTGTCACATTTTCTAATTCCTTCATTTCTAGCTTCATTAGTTCAGCACAGTCATGTGACTCAGAAAAGGGAAAATTTTTGTGTGTATTTTGTCTGGTACTGATACATTTCTCCCTTTCTGATTCATCAAGGGTGGGTAGGTCCCCACCCACCTCTCTCCCCTCTGTTGAACCTGCTTTAACTGGAAACAGTGTAGCAGGTTCAAAACTGCATCTTTTAATTGTTACATGTGCATGACTTAATAATGACACCTCATACTTAGTGAGCCTTGCTGTGGACAGATGCTTTGTTCTTGCTTGGTTTAGTATTTCTGTAACTGCATGTGGGACCTGTATAGTTAAGGGGTGGTCTAGTACTATATCTGACACCTTATCTTTTAGTAAGGCTGCGGCTGCCACCGCCCTTATACAGGATGGGGCTCCTCTTATGATACTGTCTAGATGTAATGAATAGTAAGCCAGCGGTCTCTGTTTATGTGAGTGTACCTGTGAAAGGACCCCTTGGTGCATGTCCCTTAGATTCATTGCAGAACAAGGTAAATGGCTTATCATATTGTGGTAATCCTAACGCTGGTGCCTGCACAATGGCTTGTTTTAATGTTATAAACGATGTTAGTTGTGATTCAGTTAAATATATCCTGGACCCTTTTACCTCACTAAGAGCATCATAGAGGGGTTGCATTAGGAGGGATGCTCCGGCAATCCATTCCCTGCAGTACCCTACCAAACCTAGGAATGCCCTTAATTCCTTGGTGTTCTGTGGTGGCTTTACCTGCTGGATTGCAGTTATCCTGTCCTGTGTGAGGTGTCTGGTACCTTGCAATGTTGCTGCCTTAAAAAAGTTAATTAATGATGTAGTCTCTTCCTGACACCTCTCAATCATTTGGCAACATGGTAATAAGTTATCTACATATTAGAAGAGTGTCTTGTTTTTATTCAACAGCTGCCTCATTTATTTGACTCTGTGAAATAGCCTGTGTCACTGAATCTCCTGCATCCAACATATCGTTGTATGCGGGTGGGGCAGGAGGTTCTTTTGGTTTCAATTCACCTGGTCTAGGGGTCTGACATTAAATCACACACAAATGTTCACCTAACATTCTCTCAACTGAATATACTTTCAGCAGGCATACATTTATCCATAGAGGCAACACCAAAAAAAAAATAAAAAAAAATAAATCATTTGCACCTACAATAGGCTAAAACGACCTAGCTGGAATTCAAATTACTAACAAAAATCCCTTCAAATCAATATCCAGAAATGTGGTAAAATTATACTAATACAAGTTTAAAAATGGAAAAGCAGAAAAGATTATTCTTTCAGTAATCCACAAAACACTCTCTTTCTTGCTAAAAGAGGAAGAAAAATAAATAAATATAACTGATATGTTACAGCATAGAGTTGTGGAACTACAAGTCCCAGCATTCAATTAGCTTCAGCTTCAATTAGGTTGTTACCACTGCTAAGATGTTTCAATTACTCTTGAATTACCGAAGCACACGTGAAAAACCTTTTTTCCTATCAACCACATATATTGTCAAATAAATCCTTCTCTTTCACACTGAACACTGAACAAACTGGGGAGAGAATCTGCAACTTCATTCCCCCTCTGCTCATATCCCCCCTCCCTTTCTCAACACACTGAAGTCTTTTACACAGAATAGGAAGGGGAAGACATTCCATTCTCTGTCTCTCACTCACAGGTTGTAAGACAGAAACATAACAAAAACTAAAACAAAAATATGCACAATGTGTAATTTGTCTTTTCTTTTTCCTAATTCATTTTGCACAACCAATACAAAAAGTATTATATCTGGCGCAAAAGAGAATATATGAAAAATAAGACTGCAGCTAAAAATAGTCCAGTGCAATTCTCAAGTTCCAATAGCCAAAAATAGAATGACCCTCTGAATTTAAAAGGCTTTCTCGAATTTCTACCAGCACAAATACTGTTAACTCTAAATCCTTCAGTGGCTAATTTAAATATTATTGTACACCTTTCTTCAACAACAGACATATAAAGCATTATGTCAAAATATAACAAATACAAACAATGAATCTTATCAGAACCAGAAGGGTGAGTATTCTTGAACCTTCACATCAAACTGATGAATCTTAGAAGACACAGAAATAACAACGACCTTTTTAGAGCAGAATAAAACTTCTACCCACCGCGGTTTTGTCGTTCCTAGTTCTGCCTCTCCCCGACTCCTTCACAGTTTTTCAGGAAGATTTTCGAAGCTCACTGTGGCCTCTAAGTATGTTAAAGGCAATAGACCTTTTGCCACCAGTAAAATCCCTTCTAATTCAGGTGTACGGTGCACACTGGAGAATTGATCTGAGACTCACACTGTTGTCTAGATTAATCAGTTCTGTTTTACTGAAACTGGTATACTAATATTTATACATAAAACCTGGTATACCCTCTTATGGTTACATACTATAATAATAAACAAAATCCTTTAAATTGTAGCTATGACCTGCAACCAATTGAACAAAGACATCTATAAATCTTTCTCACTTAGAGCAGGACAGACAGCTTATCTTGCTTATCTTTACTGAAAGTGAGTTATATCCAAATTTTTAAAGCATAACCGCTCATCCTTTAAATCTGTTAATCTAATTGGAATTTCTTTACCTACGAAGGTCTGTAGTTAGTCATTTTTAACTAATTGACTTCTACATTATCTATGAAAGCTATATATTGCTTAATTAAAACTATCACAATTTCCTTTACAGGGGGTAGTTGTCCTGACGTCCCTTCTAATGGGTGACTATGTGGGTCTGATGGTGCACTTGGGGGTGGCTGAGTAGGAGGCAAGTTTACAGCTGTATGTCCCTGGATGTCTTCTAACATCTCTTCCTTTAACATTTGTTCTTGTTCTATATGTCTACATGCCCTTACCCATGCTGATACTTGGTGTTCTTTATTATTCCTAGTAATCTATATACTATATTCTTTCTGAAAATCTGGCAATCCTGCCTTCCTAAAGATGATATAGATTTCTCTGACAGCCACAATACCTTCTCTTTCCTTAACTAGATCCGCAGGAGTGTATGATGTCTGTACTATCATACCTTTACTGCCCTGGGCCCCCATTACTGCAGTTATGGGAATACCGGCCCCTAGTGTGCCTGAGAAGTGACTGTTATTCTAATTTTATACACCTTTGCAATTAAATCCTGTTATGTATTGCTTGATCAACTTGGGTACATACTTTACTGATATTTTATTAATTAATAGACATGTAGGTGGCCTTATCCTTCTAAAAAATGATATATTAGCCACCATCCCAATCCTATTTGGGTTTTTAGATAGTCTGGACAACCATGACTTCCAACTATTGCTGTATATATCGTTGGATTAAAAATTCCCTCCTTATGTTTACCATAAGGTACTGAACAATCAGTTCCTATCACCGGTATCAATTTACTAGTTTGTATTGTCAATGCCTTTTGAATTATAACAACACATTTACAGTCTGGACAACTAAGATTATTTTCTGACATTTATACTCCCCACAGCATATCTCTGATTCCCTCAGCTCCCTTTGATGTTTTTATAAAACAATATATTAATACTAGTACAATTATTACTCAATCTTTTCAGGAGCGAAGGGTTCTTATAATGACCTCTCAAACCCAAGGACAATCATTTACACAAAACAAGGCGAGGTCTCAGCAACAAGTATAGAGGAATGCTTTTGATTATCAAGGTCAATCAATAAGTTATGTATTTGCATCCATTTATATATATCCTGTATCGACACAAACACATACATTCACTTATCTATTTTTCACAAAAAACCAAAACAAACAAACAAATATATATCAGGAAAACAGGTTATTCAGTAATTTGTTCAAATACCCGTTATACCATCCCCTACTGAACCCCACCTTATATCTTACAGGAAGAGCAGATGGAGTAGGGAGTTGAAAATGCAAAAAACTTCGACTGCTCACCGCACGGTTTTGTCTGCTGTTCCTGAAGATTTTAGGAGGTCTCTGGTCAGTCCTGGGCTGGTATGTTGAGTATCCCAGACGAAGTTCCCAGAAAATGTCGGGGTACCAAGGCTTGGCGCCCTCATTATCGATCTCTGATAACCTGATTTCCTATGTGGTATTTTGCTGTTAACAGGAGAGTGAAGAATAAAACACAAACGAGGTGTTGCAGTTTCAAAATCAGCTCTGAGGGTCCATACAAACTGATCCTTTATTTATACATAGTGACCAGCATTAACTGGTTAACAACAAGGACATATAAGGAAATCTCTTTAGCTCAGCAAATATACATATAAGCCCACATCCTCTGTTCAGCATTACATGCTTTTCCTGCCAGTTGCTTGCTTCAGTCTGGCATCTTGCTGCTGTCTTGTTCCATAGGAAGAATCTGTTTTTTTCCTTCAAAGCGTAGTCCTATATATAGTTCTTTTTTTTTAAGGCATTTACCATATATTTGTACATCTTAATAACTATCAATTATTTTATACTCTCACATTATTCACATCATGATTCAAGATGCATGATTCATGATTCGACTCATGATTCATGATTCAATTCATGATTCGACTCATGATTCATGATTCAATTCATGATTCATGATTCAATTCATGATTCATGATTCAATTCATGATTTGTGATTCATGATTCAATTCATGATTCATAATATGATTCATGAATCAATTCATGATTCAATTCATGATTCATGATTCGATTCATGATTCAATTCACGATTCATGATTCAATTCATGATTCATGATTCGATTCATGATTCAATTCATGATTCATGATTCATGATTCAATTCATGATTCATGATTCATGATTCAATTCATGATTCATGATTCATGATTCATGATTCATTTCATGATTCAATTCATGATTCATGATTCAATTCATGATTCATGATTCAATTCATGATTTATGATTCATGATTCAATTCATGATTCATGATTTATGATTCATGATTTGATTCATGATTCAATTCATAATTCATGATTTGATTCATGATTCAATTCATGATTCATGATTTGATTCATGATTCAATTCATGATTTATGATTGAATTCATGATTCATAATTCATGATTCAATTCATGATTCATGTTTCGATTCATGATTCATGATTCGATTCATGATTCGATTCATGATTCAATTCATGATTCATGCTTCAATTCATGATTCAATTCATGATTCATGATTCATGATTCAATTCATGATTCATGATTCGATTAAAGATTCATGATTCAATTTATGATTCATGGTTCATGATTTATGATTCAATTCATGATTCATGATTTATTTCATGATTCATGATTTATTTCATGATTCATGATTTATATCATGATTCATTTCATGATTCATATATCATGATTCATTTCATAATTGATTTCAGGATTCATGATTCAATTCATGAATCATGATTCATGATTCATGATACATTTCATGATTCATGATTCGATTCATGATTCAATTCATGATTCAATACATGATTCAATACATAATTCATTATTGATTTCATGATTCATGATTCATTTCATGATTCAATTCATGATTCAATTCATGATTTATGATTCAATTCATGATTCATGATTCAATTCATGATTTATGATTCGATTCATGATTCATGATTCACATCATGATTCATGATTCAATTTATGATTCATGATTCAATTCATGATTCATGATTCGATTCATGATTCATGATTCATGATTCATGATTCGATTCATGATTCATGATTCATTTCATAATTCATGATTCATGATTCAATTCATGATTTAATTCTTGATTCATGATTCATGATTCAATTCATGATTCAATATTCATGATTCAATTCTTGATTCAATTCATGATTCATGATTCGATTCATGATTCATGATTCGATTCATGATTCATGATTCGATTCATGATTCATGATTCGATTCATGATTCATGATTCGATTCATGATTCATGATTCGATTCATGATTCATGATTCAATTCATGATTCATGATTCAATTCATGATTTATGATTCATGATTCAATTCATGATTCATGATTTATGAATCATGATTTGATTCATGATTCAATTCATAATTCATGATTTGATTCATGATTCAATTCATGATTCATGATTTGATTCATGATTCAATTCATGATTTATGATTGAATTCATGATTCATAATTCATGATTCAATTCATGATTCATGTTTCGATTCATGATTCATGATTCGATTCATGATTCAATTCATGATTCATGATTCGATTAAAGATTCATGATTCAATTTATGATTCATGGTTCATGATTTATGATTCAATTCATGATTCATGATTTATTTCATGATTCATGATTTATATCATGATTCATTTCATGATTCATATATCATGATTCATTTCATGATTGATTTCAGGATTCATGATTCAATTCATGAATCATGATTCATTATTCATGATAAATTTCATGATTCATGATTCGATTCATGATTCAATTCATGATTCAATACATGATTCAATACATAATTCATTATTGATTTCATGATTCATGATTCATTTCATGATTCAATTCATGATTTATGATTCAATTCATGATTTATGATTCAATTCATGATTCATGATTCAATTCATGATTCATGATTCGATTCATGATTTATGATTCGATTCATGATTCATGATTCACATCATGATTCATGATTCAATTTATGATTCATGATTCATGATTCGATTCATGATTCATGATTCATGATTCGATTCATGATTCGATTCATGATTCATGATTCATTTCATGATTCAATTCATGATTCATGATTCATTTCATAATTCATGATTCATGATTGAATTCATGATTTAATTCTTGATTCATGATTCATGATTCAATTCATGATTCAATATTCATGATTCAATTCTTGATTCAATTCATGATTCATGATTCGATTCATGATTCATGATTCGATTCTTGATTCATGATTCGATTCATGATTCGATTCATGATTCATGATTCAATTCATGATTCATGATTCATGATTCATTATTCAATTCATGATTCATGATTCATGATTCGATTCATGATTCAATTCATGATTCATGATTCATGATTCAATTCATGATTTATGATTCAATTCATGATTCATGATTCAATTCATGATTTATGATTCGATTCATGATTCATGATTCACATCATGATTCATGATTCAATTTATGATTCATGATTCATGATTCAATTTATGATTCATGATTCATGATTCGATTCATGATTCATGATTCATGATTCATGATTCGATTCATGATTCATTTCATGATTCAATTCATGATTCATGATTCATTTCATAATTCATGATTCATGATTCAATTCATGATTTAATTCTTGATTCATGATTCATGATTCAATTCATGATTCAATATTCATGATTCAATTCTTGATTCAATTCATGATTCATGATTCGATTCATGATTCATGATTCGATTCATGATTCATGATTCGATTCATGATTCATGATTCGATTCATGATTCAATTCATGATTCATGATTCATGATTCATTATTCAATTCATGATTCATGATTAATGATTCGATTCATGATTCAATTCATGATTCATGATTCATGATTCAATTCATGATTCATGATTCATGATTCATGATTCATTTCATGATTCAATTCATGATTCATTTCATGATTCAATTCATGATTCATGATTCAATTCATGATTCATGATTCAATTCATGATTTATGATTCATGATTCAATTCATGATTCATGATTTATGATTCATGATTTGATTCATGATTCAATTCATAATTCATGATTTGATTTATGATTAAATTCATGATTCATGATTTGATTCATGATTCAATTCATGATTTATGATTGAATTCATGATTCATAATTCATGATTCAATTCATGATTCATGTTTCGATTCATGATTCATGATTCGATTCATGATTCAATTCATGATTCATGCTTCAATTCATGATTCAATTCATGATTCATGATTCATGATTCAATTCATGATTCATGATTCGATTAAAGATTCATGATTCATGATTCGATTAAAGATTCATGATTCAATTTATGATTCATGGTTCATGATTCATGATTTATTTCATGATTCATGATTTATATCATGATTCATTCCATGATTCATATATCATGATTCATTTCATGATTGATTTCAGGATTCATGATTCAATTTATGAATCATGATTCATGATTCATGATACATTTCATGATTCATGATTCGATTCATGATTCAATTCATGATTCAATACATGATTCAATACATAATTCATTATTGATTTCATGATTCATGATTCATTTCATGATTCAATTCATGATTTATGATTCAATTCATGATTTATGATTCGATTCATGATTCATGATTCAATTTATGATTCATGATTCATGATTTATGATTCATGATTCATGATTCGATTCATGATTCATGATTCATTTCATGATTCAATTCATGATTCATGATTCATTTCATAATTCATGATTCATGATTGAATTCATGATTTAATTCTTGATTCATGATTCAATTCATGATTCAATATTCATGATTCAATTCTTGATTCAAATCATGATTCATGATTCGATTCATGATTCATGATTCATGATTCGATTCATGATTCATGATTCGATTCATGATTCATGATTCGATTCATGATTCATGATTCGATTCACGATTCATGATTCAATTCATGATTCATGATTCGATTCATGATTCAATTCATGATTCATGATTCAATTCATGATTCATGATTCAATTCATGATTCATGATTCGATTCATGATTCAATTCATTATTCATTTCATGATTCATGATTTATGATTCAATTCATGATTCAATTCATGATTCATGATTCATGATTCGTTTCATGATTCATGATTTGAATTATGATTCATGATTCATGATTCAATTCATGATTCAATTAATGATTCATGATTCATGATTCAATTCATGATTCATGATTCAATTCATGATTCATGATTCATGATTCAATTCATGATTCATGATTCGATTAATAATTAATGATTCAATTCATGATTCATGCTTCGATTCATGATTCATGATTCAATTCATGATTCATGATTCAATTCATTATTCATGATTCAATTCATGATTCATGATTAATTTCATGATTCATGATTCAATTCATGATTCAAGATTTAAGTAATGATTCATGATTCATGATTGATTCATGATTCATGATTCATGATTTATGATTCAATTCATGATTCATGATTCGATTCATGATTCATGATTCGATTCATGTTTCATGATTCAATTCAAGATTAATGATTCGATTCATGATTCATGATTCATGTTTCGATTCATGATTCAATTCATGATTCATGATTCGATTCATGATTCGATTCATGATTCATTATTCAATTCATGATTCATGATTTAATTCATGATTCATGATTCAATTCATGATTTATGATTCATGATTCGACTCATGATTCATGATTCAATTCATGATTCTTGATTCATGATTCAATTCATGATTCAATTCATGATTCATGATTCATGATTCAATTCGTGAATCATGATTCATGATTCAATTCATGATTTGTGATTCATGATTCAATTCATGATTTATGATTCGATTCATGATTCATAATATGATTCATGATTCGATTCATGATTCATGATTCAATTCATGATTCAATTCATGATTCATGATTCAATTCATGATTCATGATTCAATTCATGATTTGTGATTCGATTCATGATTCATAATATAATTCATGATTCGATTCATGATTCATGATTCAATTCATGATTCATGATTCAATTCATGATGATTCATGATTCAATTCATGATTCAATTCATGATTCATAATTCAATTCATGATTCATGGTTCATGATTTGATTCATGATTCAATTCATGATTCAATTCATGATTCATGATTCGATTAATGATTCATGATTCATTTTATGATTTATGATTCATGATTCAATTCATGATTCAATTCATGATTCATGATTCGATTCATGATTCATGATTCAATTCATGATTCATGATTTAATTCATGATTCATGATTCAATTCATGATTCATGATTCATGATTCATGTTTCATGATTCAATTCATGATTTATGATTCATGATTCATGATTTAATTCCTGAATCATGATTCGATTCATGATTCATGATTCGATTCATGATTCATGATTCAATTCATAATTTATGATTCATGATTCATGATTCAATTCATGATTCATGATTTGTTTCATGATTCATGATTCAATTCATAATTTATGATTCATGATTCATGATTCAATTCATGATTCATGATTCATGACTCAATTCATGATTCATTTCTTGATTCATGATTTAGTTCATGATTCATGATTCAATTCATGATTCAATTCATGATTTATTTCATGATTCATGATTCGATTCATGATTCATTTCATGATTCATGATTCGATTCATGATTCATTTCATGATTCATGATTCAATTCATGATTCATGATTCAATTCATGATTCATGATTTGATTCATGATTCATGATTCATTTCATGATTCATGATTCAATTCATGATTCAATTCATGATTCGTGATTCGATTCATGATTTGATTCATGATTCTTGATTCCATTCATGATTCATGATTCAATTCATGATTCATGATTTGATTCATGATTCATGATTCATTTCATGATTCATTATTCAAATCATGATTCAAATCATGATTCATGATTCGATTCATGATTCGATTCATGATTCTTGATTCCATTCATGATTCATGAATCATGATTCATGATTCATGAATCATGATTCATGATTCATGAATCATGATTCATGATTCAATTCATAATTCATGATTCATGATTTAATTCATGATTCTTGATTCATGATTTGATTCATGATTTATGATTCGTTTTATGATTCATGATTTATGATTCAATTCATGATTTAGTTCATGATTCATGATTCAATTCATGATTTAATTCATGATTTGTGATTCATGATTTGATTCATGATTCTAATCATGATTTATGATTCAATTCATGATTCATGATTCAATTTATGATTCATGATTCATGATTCAATTCATGATTCATGATTCGATTCATGATTCATGATTCGAATCATGATTCGAATCATGATTCATGATTCAAGATTCAATTCATGATTCAATTCATGATTCATGATTCAATTCATGATTCATGATTCGATTCATGATTCAATTCATGATTCAATTCATGATTCATGATTCAATTCATGATTCATGATTCGATTAATAATTAAAGATTCAATTCATGATTCATGCTTCGATTCATGATTCATGATTCGATTCATGATTCATGATTCAATTCATGATTCAATTCATGATTCATGATTCAATTCATTATTCATGATTCAATTCATGATTCATGATTAATTTCATAATTCATAATTCATGATTCAAGATTTAAGTAATGATTCATGATTCAATTCATGATTCATGATTCAATTCATGATTCAATTCATGATTCATGATTCGATTCATGTTTCATGATTCAATTCATGATTAATGATTCGATTAATAATTAAAGATTCAATTCATGATTCATGCTTCGATTCATGATTCATGATTCAATTCATGATTCATGATTCAATTCATTATTCATGATTCAATTCATGATTCATGATTAATTTCATTATTCATGATTCATGATTCAAGATTTAAGTAATGATTCATGATTCGATTAATGATTCAATTCATGATTCATGATTCATGATTTGATTCATGATTCATGATTCATGATTCGATTAATGATTCGATTCATGATTCATGATTTTATTCATGATTCATGATCCATGTTTCGATTCATGAGTCGATTCATGATTCATGATTGGATTCATGATTCATGATTCAATTCATGATTCAATACATAATTCATGATTAAATTCATGATTAATGATTCATTTCATGATTCAATTCATGATTTATGATTCGATTAATGATTCATTTCATGATTCATTTCATGATTCATGATTCATGATTCAATTCATGATTTATAATTCAATTCATGATTCATGATTCATGATTCGATTCATGACTCATGATTCAATTCATGATTCATTTCATGATTCATGATTTATGATTCAATTCATGATTCAATTCATGATTCATGATTCATGATTCGATTCATGATTCATGATTCATTTCATGATTCATGATTCGATTCATGATTCATGATTCGATTAATGATTTATGATTTAATTCATGATTCATGATTCATGATTCAATTCATGATTCATGATTCAATTCATGATTCGACTCATGATTCATGATTCAATTCATGATTCATGATTCAATTCATGATTCATGATTCAATTCATGATTTGTGATTCATGATTCAATTCATGATTCATAATATGATTCATGAATCAATTCATGATTCATGATTCAATTCATGATTCATGATTCGATTCATGATTCAATTCATGATTCATGATTCAATTCATGATTCATGATTCGATTCATGATTCAATTCATGATTCATGATTCATGATTCAATTCATGATTCATGATTCATGATTCATTTCATGATTCAATTCATGATTCATGATTCAATTCATGATTCATGATTCAATTCATGATTTATGATTCATGATTCAATTCATGATTCATGATTTATGATTCATGATTTGATTCATGATTCAATTCATAATTCATGATTTGATTCATGATTCAATTCATGATTCATGATTTGATTCATGATTCAATTCATGATTTATGATTTAATTCATGATTCATAATTCATGATTCAATTCATGATTCATGTTTCGATTCATGATTTGATTCATGATTCGATTCATGATTCAATTCATGATTCATGCTTCAATTCATGATTCGATTCATGATTCATGATTCATGATTCAATTCATGATTCATGATTCATGATTCATGATTCATGATTCAATTCATGATTCATGATTCGATTAAAGATTCATGATTCAATTTATGATTCATGGTTCATGATTTATGATTCAATTCATGATTCATGATTTATTTCATGATTCATGATTTATATCATGATTCATTTCATGATTCATATATCATGATTCATTTCATGATTGATTTCAGGATTCATGATTCAATTCATGAATCATGATTCATGATTCATGATACATTTCATGATTCATGATTCGATTCATGATTCAATTCATGATTCAATTCATGATTCAATACATGATTCAATACATGATTCAATACATAATTCATTATTGATTTCATGATTCATGATTCATTTCATGATTCAATTCATGATTCATGATTCAATTCATGATTTATGATTCAATTCATGATTCATGATTCAATTCATGATTTATGATTCGATTCATGATTCATGATTCACATCATGATTCATGATTCAATTTATGATTCATGATTCATGATTCGATTCATGATTTATGATTCGATTCATGATTCATGATTCGATTCATGATTCATGATTCATTTCATGATTCAATTCATGATTCATGATTCATTTCATAATTCATGATTCATGATTGAATTCATGATTTAATTCTTGATTCATGATTCATGATTCAGTTCATGATTCAATATTCATGATTCAATTCTTGATTCAATTCATGATTCATGATTCGATTCATGATTCATGATTCGATTCATGATTCATGATTCGATTCATGATTCATGATTCGATTCATGATTTAATTCTTGATTCATGATTCATGATTCAATTCATGATTCAATATTCATGATTCAATTCTTGATTCAATTCATGATTCATGATTCGATTCATGATTCATGATTCAATTCATGATTCATGATTCATGATTCATGATTCAATTCATGATTCATGATTCATGAATTATTTCATGATTCAATTCATGATTCATGATTCAATTCATGATTTATGATTCATGATTCAATTCATGATTCATGATTTATGATTCATGATTCAATTCATGATTTATGATTCATGATTCAATTCATGATTCATGATTTGATTCATGATTCAATTCATGATTTATGATTTGATTCATGATTCAATTCATGATTTATGATTCAATTCATGATTCATAATTCATGATTCAATTCATGATTCATGATTCGATTCATGATTCATGATTCAATTCATGATTCATGATTCGATTCATGATTCAATTCATGATTCATGCTTCAATTCATGATTCATGATTCAATTCATGATTCATGATTCGATTAAAGATTCATGATTCGATTCATGATTCATGATTCATGATTTATGATTCAATTCATGATTCATGATTGATTTCATGATTCAATTCATGATTCATGATTGATTTCATGATTCATGATTTATATCATGATTCATTTCATGATTGATTTCAGGATTCATGATTCGATTCATGATTCAATTCATGATTCAATACATAATTCAATATTGATTTCATGATTCATGATTCATTTCATGATTCGATTCATTTCATGATTCAATTCATGATTCATGATTCAATTCATGATTTATGATTCAATTCATGATTCATGATTCAATTCATGATTTATGATTCAATTCATGATTCATGATTCATTTCATAATTCATGATTCATGATTGAATTCATGATTTAATTCTTGATTCATGATTCATGATTCAGTTCATGATTCAATATTCATGATTCAATTCTTGATTCAATTCATGATTCATGATTCGATTCATGATTCATGATTCGATTCATGATTCATGATTCGATTCATGATTCATGATTCGATTCATGATTTAATTCTTGATTCATGATTCATGATTCAATTCATGATTCAATATTCATGATTCAATTCTTGATTCAATTCATGATTCATGATTCGATTCATGATTCATGATTCAATTCATGATTCATGATTCATGATTCATGATTCAATTCATGATTCATGATTCATGAATTATTTCATGATTCAATTCATGATTCATGATTCAATTCATGATTTATGATTCATGATTCAATTCATGATTCATGATTTATGATTCATGATTCAATTCATGATTTATGATTCATGATTCAATTCATGATTCATGATTTGATTCATGATTCAATTCATGATTTATGATTTGATTCATGATTCAATTCATGATTTATGATTCAATTCATGATTCATAATTCATGATTCAATTCATGATTCATGATTCGATTCATGATTCATGATTCAATTCATGATTCATGATTCGATTCATGATTCAATTCATGATTCATGCTTCAATTCATGATTCATGATTCAATTCATGATTCATGATTCGATTAAAGATTCATGATTCGATTCATGATTCATGATTCATGATTTATGATTCAATTCATGATTCATGATTGATTTCATGATTCAATTCATGATTCATGATTGATTTCATGATTCATGATTTATATCATGATTCATTTCATGATTGATTTCAGGATTCATGATTCGATTCATGATTCAATTCATGATTCAATACATAATTCAATATTGATTTCATGATTCATGATTCATTTCATGATTCGATTCATTTCATGATTCAATTCATGATTCATGATTCAATTCATGATTTATGATTCAATTCATGATTCATGATTCAATTCATGATTTATGATTCAATTCATGATTCATGATTCACATCATGATTCATGATTCAATTTATGATTCATGATTCATGATTCGATTCATGATTCGATTCATGATTCATGATTCATTTCATGATTCAATTCATGATTCATGATTCATTTCATAATTCATGATTCATGATTGAATTCATGATTTAATTCTTGATTCATGATTCATGATTCAATTCATGATTCAATATTCATGATTCAATTCTTGATTCAATTCATGATTCATGATTCGATTCATGATTCATGATTCGATTCATGATTCGATTCATGATTCATGATTCTATTCATGATTCGATTCATGATTCATGATTCGATTCATGATTCGATTCATGATTCATGATTCGATTCATGATTCATGATTCATGATTCACTTCATGATTCATGATTCATGATTCGATTCATGATTCATGATTCGATTCATGATTCATGATTCAATTCATGATACATGATTCACGATTCGATTTATGATTCATGATTCGATTCATGATTCAATTCATAAATCATGATTCAATTCATGATTCAAGATTCAAGATTCGATTCATGTTTCATGATTTAATTCATGATTCAATTCATGATTCATGTTTCATGATTCAATTCATGATTCATGATTCAATTCATGATTCATGATTCATAAATCGATTAATGATTCATGATTTAATTCATGATTCATGATTCGATTCATGATTTAATTCATTATTCATGATTCAATTCATGATTCATGATTCGACTCATGGTTCATGATTCAATTCATGGTTCATGATTTATTTCATGATTCATTTTATGATTCATGATTAATGATTCAATTCATGATTCAATTCATGATTCATGATTCAATTCATGATTCATGATTCAATTCATGATTCATGATTTTATTCATGATTCATGATCCATGTTTCGATTCATGAGTCGATTCATGATTCATGATTGGATTCATGATTCATGATTGGATTCATGATTCATGATTCAATACATAATTCATGATTAAATTCATGATTAATGATTCATTTCATGATTCAATTCATGATTTATGATTCGATTAATGATTCATTTCATGATTCATTTCATGATTCATGATTCATGATTCAATTCATGATTTATAATTCAATTCATGATTCATGATTCATGATTCGATTCATGACTCATGATTCAATTCATGATTCATTTCATGATTCATGATTTATGATTCAATTCATGATTCAATTCATGATTCATGATTCATGATTCGATTCATGATTCATGATTCATTTCATGATTCATGATTCGATTCATGATTCATGATTCGATTCATGACTCATGATTCAATTCATGATTCATTTCATGATTCATGATTTATGATTCAATTCATGATTCAATTCATGATTCATGATTCATGATTCGATTCATGATTCATGATTCTTTTCATGATTCATGATTCGATTCATGATTCGATTAATGATTTATGATTTAATTCATGATTCATGATTCATGATTCAATTCATGATTCATGATTCAATTCATGATTCAATTCATTATTCATTATTCACATCATGATTCAAGATACATGATTCATGATTCGACTCATGATTCATGATTCAATTCATGATTTGTGATTCATGATTCAATTCATGATTCATAATATGATTCATGAATCAATTCATGATTCATGATTCAATTCATGATTCATGATTCGATTCATGATTCAATTCATGATTCATGATTCAATTCATGATTCATGATTCGATTCATGATTCAATTCATGATTCATGATTCATGATTCAATTCATGATTCATGATTCATGATTCATTTCATGATTCAATTCATGATTCATGATTCAATTCATGATTCATGATTCAATTCATGATTTATGATTCATGATTCAATTCATGATTCATGATTTATGATTCATGATTTGATTCATGATTCAATTCATAATTCATGATTTGATTCATGATTCAATTCATGATTCATGATTTGATTCATGATTCAATTCATGATTTATGATTTAATTCATGATTCATAATTCATGATTCAATTCATGATTCATGTTTCGATTCATGATTTGATTCATGATTCGATTCATGATTCAATTCATGATTCATGCTTCAATTCATGATTCAATTCATGATTCATGATTCATGATTCAATTCATGATTCATGATTCGATTAAAGATTCATGATTCAATTTATGATTCATGGTTCATGATTTATTATTCAATTCATGATTCATGATTTATTTCATGATTCATGATTTATATCATGATTCATTTCATGATTCATATATCATGATTCATTTCATGATTGATTTCAGGATTCATGATTCAATTCATGAATCATGATTCATGATTCATGATACATTTCATGATTCATGATTCGATTCATGATTCAATTCATGATTCAATTCATGATTCAATACATGATTCAATACATGATTCAATACATAATTCATTATTGATTTCATGATTCATGATTCATTTCATGATTCAATTCATGATTCATGATTCAATTCATGATTTATGATTCAATTCATGATTCATGATTCAATTCATGATTTATGATTCGATTCATGATTCATGATTCACATCATGATTCATGATTCAATTTATGATTCATGATTCATGATTCGATTCATGATTCATGATTCGATTCATGATTCATGATTCATGATTCATGATTCGATTCATGATTCATGATTCATTTCATGATTCAATTAATGATTCATGATTCATTTCATAATTCATGATTCATGATTGAATTCATGATTTAATTCTTGATTCATGATTCATGATTCAGTTCATGATTCAATATTCATGATTCAATTCTTGATTCAATTCATGATTCATGATTCGATTCATGATTCATGATTCGATTCATGATTCATGATTCGATTCATGATTCATGATTCGATTCATGATTCATGATTCGATTCATGATTTAATTCTTGATTCATGATTCATGATTCAGTTCATGATTCAATATTCATGATTCAATTCTTGATTCAATTCATGATTCATGATTCGATTCATGATTCATGAATTATTTCATGATTCAATTCATGATTCATGATTCAATTCATGATTTATGATTCATGATTCAATTCATGATTCATGATTTATGATTCATGATTCAATTCATGATTTATGATTCATGATTCAATTCATGATTCATGATTTGATTCATGATTCAATTCATGATTTATGATTTGATTCATGATTCAATTCATGATTTATGATTCAATTCATGATTCATAATTCATGATTCAATTCATGATTCATGATTCGATTCATGATTCATGATTCGATTCATGATTCAATTCATGATTCATGCTTCAATTCATGATTCATGATTCAATTCATGATTCATGATTCGATTAAAGATTCATGATTCGATTCCTGATTCATGATTCATGATTTATGATTCAATTCATGATTCATGATTGATTTCATGATTCAATTCATGATTCATGATTGATTTCATGATTCATGATTTATATCATGATTCATTTCATGATTGATTTCAGGATTCATGATTCGATTCATGATTCAATTCATGATTCAATACATAATTCATTATTGATTTCATGATTCATGATTCATTTCATGATTCGATTCATTTCATGATTCAATTCATGATTCATGATTCAATTCATGATTTATGATTCAATTCATGATTCATGATTCAATTCATGATTTATGATTCAATTCATGATTCATGATTCACATCATGATTCATGATTCAATTTATGATTCATGATTCATGATTCGATTCATGATTCGATTCATGATTCATGATTCATTTCATGATTCAATTCATGATTCATGATTCATTTCATAATTCATGATTCATGATTGAATTCATGATTTAATTCTTGATTCATGATTCATGATTCAATTCTTGATTCAATTCATGATTCATGATTCGATTCATGATTCATGATTCGATTCATGATTCATGATTCTATTCATGATTCGATTCATGATTCATGATTCGATTCATGATTCATGATTCGATTCATGATTCATGATTCGATTCATGATTCATGATTCATGATTCACTTCATGATTCATGATTCATGATTCGATTCATGATTCATGATTCGATTCATGATTCATGATTCAATTCATGATACATGATTCACGATTCGATTTATGATTCATGATTCGATTCATGATTCAATTCATAAATCATGATTCAATTCATGATTCAAGATTCAAGATTCGATTCATGTTTCATGATTTAATTCATGATTCAATTCATGATTCATGTTTCATGATTCAATTCATGATTCATGATTCAATTCATGATTCATGATTCATAAATCGATTAATGATTCATGATTTAATTCATGATTCATGATTCGATTCATGATTTAATTCATTATTCATGATTCAATTCATGATTCATGATTCGACTCATGGTTCATGATTCAATTCATGGTTCATGATTTATTTCATGATTCATTTTATGATTCATGATTAATGATTCAATTCATGATTCAATTCATGATTCATGATTCAATTCATGATTCAATTCATGATTCATAATTTAAATCATGATTCATTTTATAATTCATAATTCATAATTCAATTAATGTTCAATTCATGATTCATGATTCAATTCATGATTCATGATTCAATTCATGATTCAATTCATGATTCATGATTCATGATTCGATTCATGATTCAATTCATGATTTAATTCATGATTTATGATTCATGATTCGATTCATGATTCTATTCATGATTTATGATTCGACTCATGATTCATGATTCAATTCATGATTCATGATTCATGATTCAATTCATGATTCATGATTCGATTCATTATTCAATTCATGATTCATGATTTGATTCATGATTCATGATTCGAATTATGATTCATGATTCATGATTCAATTCATGATTCAATTCATGATTCATGATTCATGATTCAATTTATGATTCATGATTCAATTCATGATTCATGATTTAATTCATGATTCATGATTCGATTCATGTTTCAATTCATGATTCAATTCATGATTCATGATTCATGAATCGATTAATGATTCATGATTCAATTCATGATTCATGATTCGATTCATGATTCAATTCATTATTCATGATTCAATTCATGATTCATGATTCGACTCATGATTCATGATTCAATTCATGGTTCATGATTTATTTCATGATTCATTTTATGATTCATGATTCATGATTCAATTCATGATTCATTTCATGATTAGTGATTCAATTCATGATTCATGATTCAATTCATGATTCAATTCATGATTCATAATTTAAATCATGATTCATTTCATAATTCATGATTCATAATTCAATTAATGTTCAATTCATGATTCATGATTCAATTCATGATTCATTTCATAATTCATGATTCATGATTCATGATTCGATTCATGATTCAATTCATGATTTAATTCATGATTTATGATTCATGATTCGATTCATGATTCTATTCATGATTTATGATTCGAATCATGATTCATGATTCTATTCATGATTTATGATTCGAATCATGATTCATGATTCATTTCATGATTCATGATTCAATTCATGATTCATGATTCAATTCATGATTCATGATTCGATTCATGATTCATGATTCGATTCATGATTCAATTCATGATTCATGATTTGATTCATGATTCATGATTCATGATTCGAATTATGATTCATGATTCATGATTCAATTCATGATTCAATTCATGATTCATGATTCATGATTCAATTTATGATTCATGATTCAATTCATGATATATGATTCAATTCATGATTCATGATTCGATTAATGATTTATGATTTAATTCATGATTCATGTTTCATGATTCGATTCATGATTCAATTCATGATTCAATTCATTATTCATTATTCACATCATGATTCAAGATACATGATTCATGATTCGACTCATGATTCATGATTCAATTCATGATTCGACTCATGATTCATGATTCAATTCATGATTCATGATTCAATTCATGATTCAATTCATGATTCATGATTCAATTCATGATTTGTGATTCATGATTCAATTCATGATTCATAATATGATTCATGATTCAATTCATGATTCATGATTCATTTCATGATTCAATTCATGATTCATGATTCATGATTCATGAATCAATTCATGATTCATGATTCATTTCATGATTCAATTTATGATTCATGAATTATGATTCATTATTCAATTCATGATTCATGATTCATGATTCAATTCATGATTCAATTCATGATTCATGATTCAATTCATGATTTATGATTTATGATTCATGATTCAATTCATGATTCATGATTTGATTCATGATTCAATTCATGATTCATGATTTGATTCATGATTCAATTCATGATTTATGATACAATTCATGATTCATAATTCATGATTCGATTCATGATTCGATTCATGATTCATGATTCGATTCATAATTCAATTCATGATTCATGCTTCAATTCATGCTTCAATTCATGATTCATGATTCATGATTCAATTCATGATTCAATTCATGATTCATGATTCATGATTCGATTCATGATTCAATTCATGATTCATGCTTCAATTCATGATTCAATTCATGATTCATTATTCATGATTTATGATTCAATTCATGATTCATGATACATTTCATGATTCATGATTCGATTCATGATTCAATTCATGATTCGATTCATGATTCAATTCATGATTCGATTCATGATTCAATACATAATTCATGATTGATTTCATGATTCATGATTTATGATTCGATTCATGATTCATGATTCACATCATGATTCATGATTCAATTTATGATTCATGATTCATGATTCGATTCATGATTCATGATTCATTATTCAATTCATGATTCATGATTCATTTCATAATTCATGATTCATGATTGAATTCATGATTTAATTCTTGATTCATGATTCATGATTCAATTCATGATTCAATATTCATGATTCAATTCTTGATTCAATTCATGATTCATGATTCGATTCATGATTCAAATCATGATTCAATACATAATTCATGATTCAATTCATGATTCATGATTCATTTCATGATTCAATTCATGATTTATGATTCGATTAATGATTCATTTCATGATTCATGATTCATGATTCAATTCATGATTTATAATTCGATTCATGATTCATGATTCAATTCATGATTCATGATTCAATTCATGATTCATAATTCATGATTCGATTCATGACTCATGATTCAATTCATGATTCGACTCATGATTCATGATTCATGATTCAATTCATGATTCAATTCATTATTCATTATTCACATCATGATTCAAGATACATGATTCATGATTCGACTCATGATTCATGATTCAATTCATGATTCGACTCATGATTCATGATTCAATTCATGATTCATGATTCAATTCATGATTCATGATTCAATTCATGATTCATGATTCAATTCATGATTTGTGATTCATGATTCAATTCATGATTCATAATATGATTCATGATTCAATTCATGATTCATTATTCAATTCATGATTCATGATTCATGATTCGATTCATGATTCATGATTCAATTCATGATTCATGATTCATGATTCAATTCATGATTCATGATTTATTTCATGATTCAATTCATGATTCATGAATTATGATTCATTATTCAATTCATGATTCATGATTCATGATTCAATTCATGATTCATGATTCAATTCATGATTTATGATTTATGATTCATGATTCAATTCATGATTCATGATTTGATTCATGATTCAATTCATGATTCATGATTTGATTCATGATTCAATTCATGATTTATGATTCAATTCATGATTCATAATTCATGATTCAATTCATGATTCATGATTCGATTCATGATTCATGATTCGATTCATGATTCATGCTTTAATTCATGATTCAATTCATGATTCATGATTCATGATTCAATTCATGATTCAATACATAATTCATGATTGATTTCATGATTCATGATACATTTCATGATTCAATTCATGATTTATGATTTAATTCATGATTCATGATTCAATTCATGATTTATGATTCGATTCATGATTCACATCATGATTCATGATTCAATTTATGATTCATGATTCATGATTCATGATTCAATTCATGATTCATGATTCATTTCATAATTCATGATTCATGATTGAATTCATGATTTAATTCTTGATTCATGATTCATGATTCAATTCATGATTCAATATTCATGATTCAATTCTTGATTCAATTCATGATTCATGATTCGATTCATGATTCATGATTCGATTCATGATTCAATATTCGATTCATGAATTAATTCATTATTCGATTCATGAATTAATTCATGATTCAATTCATGATTCATGATTCACTTCATGATTCATGATTCATGATTCATTATTCGATTCATGATTCATGATTCAATTCATGATACATGATTCACGATTCGATTCATGATTCATGTTTCGATTCATGATTCAATTCATGATTCATGATTCGATTCATGATTCGATTCATGATTCATGATTCGATTCATGATTCATGATTCATGATTCATGATTCATGATTTAATTCATGATTCATGATTCAATTCATGATTTATGATTCATGATTCGACTCATGATTCATGATTCATGATTCGACTCATGATTCATGATTCATGATTCATGATTCAATTCATGATTCATGATTCAATTCATGATTTGTTATTCATGATTCAATTCATGATTCATGATTCGATTCATGATTCATGATTCAATTCATGATTCAATTCATGATTCATGATTCAATTCGTGATTCATGATTCAATTCATGATTTGTGATTCATGATTCAATTCATGATTTATGATTCGATTCATGATTCATAATATGATTCATGATTCGATTCATGATTCAATTCATGATTTGTGATTCATGATTCGATTCATGATTCAATTCATGATTTGTGATTCATGATTCTATTTATGATTCATGATTTGAATCATGATTCATGATTCAATTCATGATTTATGATTCAATTTATGATTCATTATTCGATTCATGATTCATGATTCGATTCATGATTCAATTCATGATTCATGATTTATTTCATGATTCATGATTCATGATTCAATTCATGATTCATTTCATGATTCATGATTCAATTCATGATTCATGATTCATGATTTATAATTCAATTCATGATTCATGATTTATTTCATGATTCATGATTTATATCATGATTCATTATATGATTCATATATCATGATTCATTTCATGATTGATTTCATGATTCATGATTCGATTCATGATTCAAATCATGATTCAATACATAATTCATGATTAAATTCATGATTCATTATTCATTTCATGATTCAATTCATGATTTATGATTCGATTAATGATTCATTTCATGATTCATTTCATGATTCATGATTCATGATTCAATTCATGATTTATAATTCGATTCATGATTCATGATTCAATTCATGATTCATGATTCATGATTCAATTCATGATTCATAATTCATGATTCGATTCATGACTCATGATTCAATTCATGATTCATTTCATGATTCATGATTCATGATTCAATTCATGATTCATGATTCATGATTCGATTCATGATTCATAATTCAATTCATGATTCAATTCATTATTCATTATTCACATCATGATTCAAGATAAATGATTCATGATTCGACTCATGATTTATGATTCAATTCATGATTCAATTCATGATTCATGATTCATGATTCAATTCATGATTCATGATTCATGATTCGATTCATGATTCATAATTCAATTCATGATTCAATTCATTATTCATTATTCACATCATGATTCAAGATACATGATTCATGATTCGACTCATGATTCATGATTCAATTCATGATTCGACTCATGATTCATGATTCAATTCATGATTCCTGATTCAATTCATGATTCATGATTCATAATTCGATTCATGATTCATGATTCATGATTCAATTCATGATTCATGATTCATTTCATGATTCAATTCATGATTCATGAATTATGATTCATTATTAAATTCATGATTCATGATTCATGATTTGATTCATGATTCATGATTTGATTCATGATTCAATTCATGATTCAATTCATGATTTATGATTCAATTCATGATTCATAATTCATGATTCAATTCATGATTCATGATTCGATTCATGATTCATGAATCAATTCATGATTCATGATTCGATTCATAATTCAATTCATGATTCATGCTTCAATTCATGATTCAATTCATGATTCATGATTCATGATTCAATTCATGATTCATGATTCGATTAAAGATTCATGATTCAATCCATGATTCATGATTCGATTCATGATTCAATTCATGATTTATGATTCATGATTCATGATACATTTCATGATTCATGATTCGAATCATGATTCAATTGATGATTCATGATTCAATTCATGATTCATGATTCATTTCATGATTCATGATTCATGATTCAATTCATGATTCGATTAATGATTCATTTCATGATTCATTTCATGATTCATGATTCATGATTTATAATTCGATTCATGATTCATGATTCAATTCATGATTCATAATTCAATTCATGATTCATAATTCATGATTCGATTCATGACTCATGATTCAATTCATGATTCATTTCATGATTCATGATTTATGATTCAATTCATGATTCAATTCATGATTCATGATTCATGATTCAATTCATGATTCATGATTCGATTAATGATTTATGATTTAATTCATGATTCATGATTCATGATTCGATTCATGATTCATAATTCAATTCATGATTCAATTCATTATTCATGATTCAAGTCATGATTCATGATTCAATTCATGATTCATGATTCATGATTCAATTCATGATTTGTGATTCATGATTCAATTCATGATTCATGATTCAATTCATGATTCATGATTCAATTCATGATTCATGATTCAATTCATGATTCATGATTCAATTCATGATTCATGATTCAATTCATGATTCATGATTCATGATTCATTTCATGATTCAATTCATGATTCATGATTCATGATTCATGATTCAATTCATGATTCATGATTCATGATTCATGATTCAATTCATGATTCATTATTCATGATTCAATTCATGATTCATGATTCAATTCATGATTCATGATTCATAATTCGATTCATGATTCATGATTCATTTCATGATTCAATTCATGATTTATGATTTATGATTCATGATTCAATTCATGATTCATGATTTGATTCATGATTCAATTCATGATTTATGATTCAATTCATGATTCATAATTCATGATTCAATTCATGATTCATGATTCGATTCATGATTCATGATTCGATTCATGATTCGATTCATAATTCAATTCATGATTCATGCTTCAATTCATGATTCAATTCATGATTCATGATTCATGATTCAATTCATGATTCATGATTCGATTAAAGATTCATGATTCAATTCATGATTCATGATTCGATTCATGATTCAATTCATGATTTATGATTCATGATTTATGATTCAATTCATGATTCATGATTTATTTCATGATTCATGATTTATATCATGATTCATTTCATGATTCATATATCATGATTCATTTCATGATTGATTTCAGGATTCATGATTCAATTCATGAATCATGATTCATGATTCATGATACATTTCATGATTCATGATTCGATTCATGATTCAATTCATGATTCAATACATAATTCATGATTGATTTCATGATTCATGATTCATTTCATGATTCAATTCATGATTCATGATTCAATTCATGATTTATGATTCAATTCATGATTCATGATTCAATTCATGATTTATGATTCGATTCATGATTCATGATTCACATCATGATTCATGATTCAATTTATGATTCATGATTCATGATTCGATTCATGATTCATGATTCATGATTCAATTCATGATTTAATTCTTGATTCATGATTCATGATTCAATTCATGATTCATGATTCAATTCATGATTTAATTCTTGATTCATGATTCATGATTCAAATTATGATTCAATTCATGAATCATGATTCAATTCATGATTCAAGATTTGATTCATGATTCAATTCATGATTCATGTTTCATGATTCAATTCATGATTCAAGATTTGATTCATGATTCAATTCATGATTCATGTTTCATGATTCAATTCATGATTCATGATTCATGATTCGATTCATGATTCATGATTCAATTCATGATTCATGATTCAATTCATTATTCATGATTCGATTCATGATTCAGTTCATGATTCATGATTCATTTCATGATTCATTTTATGATTCATGATTCATGATTCAATTCATGATTCATTTCATGATTCATGATTCAATTCATGATTCATGATTCAATTCATGATTCAATTCATGATTCATAATATAAATCATGATTCATGATTCAATTCATGATTCAATTCATGATTCATAATATAAATCATGATTCATTTCATAATTCATGATTCATGATTCAATTAATGTTCAATTCATGATTCATGATTCGATTCATGATTCGATTCATGATTTAATTCATGATTTGTGATTCATGATTCGATTCATGATTCTATTCATGATTTATGATTCGAATCATGATTCATGATTCAATTCATGATTCATGATTCAATTTATGATTCATGATTCATGATTCGATTCATGATTCGATTCATGATTCATTATTCGATTCATGATTCAATTCATGATTCATGATTTGATTCATGATTCATGATTCGAATCATGATTCATGATTCATGATTCAATTCATGATTCATGATTCAATTCATGATTCATGATTCGATTAATGATTCAATTCATGATTCAATTCATGATTCATGATTCAATTCATGATTCATGATTCGATTAATAATTAATGATTCAATTCATGATTCATGATTCGATTCATGATTCATGATTCAATTCATTATTCATGATTCAATTCATGATTCAATTCATGATTCATGATTCAATTCATTATTCATGATTCAATTCATGATTCATGATTCATTTCATAATTCATGATTCATGATTCAATTCATGATTCAATTCATGATTCAAGATTTAAGTAATGATTCATGATTGATTCATGATTCATGATTCATGATTCAATTCATGATTCATAATTCGATTCATGTTTAATGATTCAATTCATGATTAATGATTCAATTCATGATTCATGATTCATTTCATAATTCATCAATCCATGATTCGATTCATGATTCATGATTCATGATTTGATTCATGATTCGATTCATGATTCGATTCATGATTCATGATACGATTCATGATTCATGATTCGATTCATGATTTATGATTCATGTTGCGATTCATGATTCAATTCATGATTTATGATTCGATTCATGATTCATGTTTCGATTCATGATTCAATTCATGATTCATGATTCAATTCATGATTTATGATTCGATTCATGATTCGATTCATGATTCAGGATTCGATTCATGATTCATTATTCAATTCATGATTCATGATTCATGATTCATGATTCATGATTCAATTAATGATTCATGATTCAATTCATGATTTGTTATTCATGATTCGATTCATGATTCATTATTCAATTCATGATTCATGATTCATGATTCATGATTCATGATTCAATTAATGATTCATGATTCAATTCATGATTTGTGATTCATGATTCAATTCATGATTTATGATTCGATTCATGATTCATAATATGATTCATGATTCGATTCATGATTCATGATTCAATTCATGATTCATGATTCAATTCATGATTCGTGATTCATGATTCTTAATATGATTCATGATTTGAATCATGATTCATGATTCAATTCATGATTTATGATTTTAATTCATGATTCATGATTTGATTCATGATTCAATTCATGATTCATGATTTATTTCATGATTCATTTTATGATTCATGATTCAATTCATGATTCATGATTCATGATTTATGATTCAATTCATGATTCTTGATTTATTTCATGATTCATGATTTATATCATGATTCATTATATGATTCATATATCATGATTCATTTCATGATTGATTTCATGATTCATGATTCGATTCATGATTCAAATCATGATTCAATACATAATTCATGATTAAATTCATGATTCATGATTCATTTCATGATTCAATTCATGATTCAATTCATGATTTATGATTCGATTAATGATTCATTTCATGATTCATTTCATGATTCATGATTCATGATTCAATTCATGATTTATGATTCGATTCATGATTCAATTCATGATTTATGATTCGATTCATGATTCATGATTCAATTCATGATTCATGATTCGATTCATGACTCATGATTCATGATTCGATTCATGACTCATGATTCAATTCATGATTCATTTCATGATTCATGATTTATGATTCAATTCATGATTCAATTCATGATTCATGATTCATGATTCGATTCATGATTCATGATTCAATTCATGATTCATGATTCAATTCATAATTCATGATTCGATTAATGATTCATGATTTAATTCATGATTCATGAATTATGATTCGATTCATGATTCAATTCATGATTCAATTAATTATTCATTATTCACATGATTCAAGATTCATGATTCGACTCATGATTCATGATTCAATTCATGATTTGAATCATGATTCATGATTCAATTCATGATTCATGATTCAATTCATGATTCATGATTCAATTCATGATTCGTGATTCATGATTCAATTCATGATTCATAATATGATTCATGATTCAATTCATGATTCATGATTCAATTCATGATTCATGATTCATGATTCGATTCATGATTCATGATTCATTTCATGATTCAATTCATGATTCATGATTCATTTCATGATTCAATTCATGATTCATGATTCATGATTCAATTCATGATTCATGATTCATGATTCAATTCATGATTCATTTCATGATTCAATTCATGATTCATGAATTATGATTCAATTCATGATTCATGATTTAATTCATGATTCATGATTCAATTCATGATTCATGATTTGATTCATGATTCAATTTATGATTCATGATTTGATTCATGATTCAATTCATGATTCATAATTCATGATTCAATTCATGATTCATAATTCATGATTCAATTCATGATTCATGATTCGATTCATGATTCATGATTCAATTCATGATTCATGCTTCAATTCATGATTCAATTCATGATTCGATTCATGATTCAATTCATGATTCATGATTTATGATTCAATTCATGATTCATGATTTATTTCATGATTCATGATTTATATCATGATTCATTTCATGATTCATATATCATGATTCATTTCATGATTGATTTCAGGATTCATATATCATGATTCATTTCATGATTGATTTCAGGATTCATGATTCAATTCATGAATCATGATTCATGATTCATGATACATTTCATGATTCATGATTCAATTCATGATTTAATACATAATTCATGATTAATTTCATGATTCATGATTCATTTCATGATTCAATTCATGATTCATGATTCAATTCATGATTTATGATTCAATTCATGATTCATGATTCAATTCATGATTTATGATTCGATTCATGATTCATGATTCACATCATGATTCATGATTCAATTTATGATTCATGATTCATGATTCATGATTCGATTCATGATTCATAATTCGATTCATGATTCATGATTCATGATTCGATTCATGATTCATGATTCATTTCATGATTCATTTCATGATTCATGATTTATGATTCAATTCATGATTCAATTCATGATTTATGATTCGATTCATGATTCATGATTCAATTCATGATTCATGATTCAATTCATGATTCATGATTCATGATTCGATTCATGACTCATGATTCAATTCATGATTCAATTCATGATTCATGATTCAAATCATGATTCATGATTCAATTCATAATTCATGATTCGATTAATGATTCATGATTTAATTCATGATTCATGATTCGATTCATGATTCATTATTCATGATTCAATTCATGATTCATGAGTTATGATTCAATTCATGATTCATGATTTAATTCATGATTCATGATTCAATTCATGATTCATGATTTGATTCATGATTCAATTTATGATTCATGATTTGATTCATGATTCAATTCATGATTCATAATTCATGATTCAATTCATGATTCATGATTCAATTCATGCTTCAATTCATGATTCAATTCATGATTCGATTCATGATTCAATTCATGATTCATGATTTATGATTCAATTCATGATTCATGATTTATTTCATGATTCATGATTTATATCATGATTCATTTCATGATTCATATATCATGATTCATTTCATGATGAATTTCAGGATTCATATATCATGATTCATTTCATGATTGATTTCAGGATTCATGATTCAATTCATGAATCATGATTCATGATTCATGATACATTTCATGATTCATGATTCAATTCATGATTCATGATTCAATTCATGATTTAATACATAATTCATGATTAATTTCATGATTCATGATTCATTTCATGATTCAATTCATGATTCATGATTCAATTCATGATTTATGATTCAATTCATGATTCATGATTCAATTCATGATTTATTATTCGATTCATGATTCATGATTCACATCATGATATATGATTCAATTTATGATTCATGATTCATGATTCGATTCATGATTCATGATTCGATTCATGATTCATGATTCATGATTCGATTCATGATTCATGATTCATTTCATGATTCATTTCATGATTCATGATTTATGATTCAATTCATGATTCAATTCATGATTTATGATTCGATTCATGATTCATGATTCGATTCATGACTCATGATTCAATTCATGATTCATTTCATGATTCATGATTTATGATTCAATTCATGATTCAATTCATGATTCATGATTCATGATTCATGATTCAAATCATGATTCATGATTCAATTCATGATTCAATTCATGATTCATGATTCAATTCAAGATTTATGATTCAATTCATGATTCATGATTCAATTCATGATTTATGATTCGATTCATGATTCACATCATGATTCATGATTCAATTTATGATTCATGATTCATGATTCGATTCATGATTCATGATTCAATTCATGATTCATGAATTATGATTCAATTCATGATTCATGATTTAATTCATGATTCATGATTCAATTCATGATTCATGATTTGATTCATGATTCAATTTATGATTCATGATTTGATTCATGATTCAATTCATGATTCATAATTCATGATTCAATTCATGATTCATAATTCATGATTCAATTCATGATTCATGATTCGATTCATGATTCATGATTCAATTCATGATTCATGCTTCAATTCATGATTCAATTCATGATTCGATTCATGATTCAATTCATGATTCATGATTTATGATTCAATTCATGATTCATGATTTATTTCATGATTCATGATTTATATCATGATTCATTTCATGATTCATATATCATGATTCATTTCATGATTGATTTCAGGATTCATATATCATGATTCATTTCATGATTGATTTCAGGATTCATGATTCAATTCATGAATCATGATTCATGATTCATGATACATTTCATGATTCATGATTTAATTCATGATTTAATACATAATTCATGATTAATTTCATGATTCATGATTCATTTCATGATTCAATTCATGATTCATGATTCAATTCATGATTTATGATTCAATTCATGATTCATGATTCAATTCATGATTTATGATTCGATTCATGATTCATGATTCACATCATGATCATGATTCAATTTATGATTCATGATTCATGATTCGATTCATGATTCATGATTCGATTCATGATTCATGATTCATGATTCGATTCATGATTCATGATTCATGATTCGATTCATGTTTCATGATTCATGATTCATTTCATGATTCATTTCATGATTCATGATTTATGATTCAATTCATGATTCAATTCATGATTTATGATTCGATTCATGATTCAATTCATGATTCATGATTCAATTCATGATTCATGATTCATGATTCGATTCATGACTCATGATTCAATTCATGATTCATTTCATGATTCATGATTTATGATTCAATTCATGATTCAATTCATGATTCATGATTCAAATCATGATTCATGATTCAATTCATAATTCATGATTCGATTCATGATTCATGATTCGATTCATGATTCATTATTCATGATTCAATTCATGATTTGTGATTCATGATTCAATTCATGATTTGATTCATGATTCATAATATAATTCATGATTCAATTCATGATTCATGATTCAATTCATGATTCAATTAATTATTCATTATTCACATCATGATTCAAGAATCATGATTCATGATTCGACTCATGATTCATGATTCAATTCATGATTCGACTCATGATTCATGATTCAATTCATGATTCATGATTCGATTCATGATTCATGATTCGATTCATGATTCATGATTCAATTAATGATTCAATTCATGATTTATGATACAATTCATGATTCATGATTCAATTCATAATTCATGATTCAATTCATGATTCATGATTTAATGATTCAATTCATGTTTCATGATTCAATTCATGATTCATGATCCAATTCATGATTTATGATTCAATTCAGGATTCATGATTCAATTCATAATTCATTCTTTGAATCATGATTCAATGCACGATTCATGATTTAATTCATGATTCTTGATTCATTCATGATTCATGATTCATGATTCATGATTCATGATTCATTTCATAATTCATGATTCATGATTCAATTCATGATTCATGATTCAAATCATGATTCATGATTCATTTCATAATTCATGATTCATGATCCGATTCATTATTCAATTCATGATTCATTTCATGATTCATGATTTATGATTCAATTCATGATTCATGATTTAATGATTCAATTCATGTTTCATGATTCCATTCATGATTCATGATCCGATTTATGATTCATGATTCATGATTCAATTCATGATTCTTGATTCAATTCATGATTCATAATTCATGATTCGAATAATGATTCATGATTCGATTCATGATTCATGATTCAATTCATGATTCATGATTCGATTAATGATTCATGATTCGATTTATGATTCAATTCATGATTTATGATTCATGAATTATGATTTAATTCATGATTCATGATTCAATTCATGATTTATGATTCGATTCATAATTCATGATTCGATTCATGATTCATTTCATGATTCATTTCATGATTCAATTCATGATTTATGATTCGAATTATGATTCAATTCATAATTCAACATTCAATTCATGATTCATGATTTAATGATTCAATTCATGTTTCATGATTCAATTCATGATACATGATCCGATTCATTATTCAATTCATTATTCATTTCATGATTCATGATTTATGATTCATGATTCATGATTCATGATTCGATTCATGATTCATGATTCGATTCATGATTCATGATTCAATTCAGGATTCAGGATTCATGATTCAATTCATGATTCATGATTCGATTCATGATTCAATTCATAATTCATTCTATGAATCATGATTCATTTCATGATTCATGATTCATTTCATGATTCATGATTCATTTCATGATTAATAATTCATGATTCAATTCATGATTCATTTCATGATTCATGATTCAATTCATAATTCAATTCATGCTTCATGATTCAATTCATAATTCAATTCATGCTTCATGATTCAATTAATGTTCAATTCATGATTCATGATTCAATTCATGATTCATGATTCATGATTCAATTTATGATTCATAATTCATGATTTGTGATTCATGATTTGTGATTCATGATTTGTGATTCATAATTCATGATTCATAATTCATGATTTAATTCATGATTTTTTGATTCATAATTCATGATTCGATTCACGATTCATGATTCAATTCATGATTCATGATTCGATTCATGATTCAATTCATGATTCATGATTCATGATTCGATTAATGATTCATGAATCAATTCATGATTGAATTCATGATTCCTGATTGAATTCATGATTGAATTCATGATTGAATTCATGATTCGATTCATGATTCAAGATTCGATTCATGATTCAAGATTTATGATTCAATTCATGATTTATGATACAATTTATGATTAATGATTCATGATTCAATTCATGATTCAATTCATGATTTAAGATTCATGATTCAATTCATGATTCAATTCATGATTCATGATTCATGATTTATGATTCAATTCATGATTCATGATTCATGATTTATGATTCAATTCATGATTTATGATACAATTTATGATTAATGATTCATGATTCAATTCATGATTCAATTCATGATTTAAGATTCATGATTCAATTCATGATTCAATTCATGATTCATGATTCATGATTTATGATTCAATTCATGATTCATGATTCATGATTTATGATTCAATTCATAATTCATGATTTGATTCATGATTTTTGATTCGATTCATGATTCATGATTTATTTCATGATTCAATTCATGATTCATGATTCGATTCACGATTCATGATTCAATTCATGATTCATGATTCGATTCATGATTCAATTCATGATTCATGATTCATGATTCGATTAATGATTCATGAATCAATTCATGATTGAATTCATGATTCCTGATTGAATTCATGATTGAATTCATGATTGAATTCATGATTCGATTCATGATTCAAGATTCGATTCATGATTCAAGATTTATGATTCAATTCATGATTTATGATACAATTTATGATTAATGATTCATGATTCAATTCATGATTCAATTCATGATTTAAGATTCATGATTCAATTCATGATTCAATTCATGATTCATGATTCATGATTTATGATTCAATTCATGATTCATGATTCATGATTTATGATTCAATTCATAATTCATGATTTGATTCATGATTTTTGATTCGATTCATGATTCATGATTTATTTCATGATTCAATTCATGATTTATGATTTGATTGATGATTCATGATTCAATTCATAATTCATGATTCAATTCATGATTCATGATTTAATGATTCAATTCATGTTTCATGATTCAATTCATGATTCATTTCATGATTCAATTCATGATTTATGATTAGATTCATGATTCATGATTCAATTCATAATTCATGATTCAATTCATGATTCATGATTTAATGATTCAATTCATGTTTCATGATTTAATGATTCAATTCATGTTTCATGATTCCATTCATGATTCATGATCCGATTTATGATTCATGATTCATGATTCAATTCATGATTCTTGATTCAATTCATGATTCATGATTCATGATTCAATTTATGATTCATGATTCATGATTCGATTCATGATTCATGATTCGATTCATGATTCATGATTCGATTCATGATTCAATTCATGATTCATGATACAATTCATGATTCATGATTTAATTCATGATTCATGATTCAATTCAAGATTCATGATTCATGATTCATGATTCAATTCATGATTCAATTCATGATTCATGATTCGATTCATGATTCATGATTCGATTCATGATTCAATTCATGATTCATGATTCGATTCATGATTCGATTCATGATTCGAATAATGATTCATTATTTAATTCATGATTCATGATTCATAATTCATGATTCATAATTCATGACTTAATTGATGATTCATGATTCGATTCATGATTCGATTCATGATTCATGATTCGATCCATGATTCAATTCATGATTCGATTCATGATTCAATTTATGATTCATGATTCAATTCATGATTCATGATTCATGATTCAATTCATTATTCATGATTTGATTAATGATTCATGATTCGATTCATGATTCAATTCATGATTCAAGATTTATGATTCAATTCATGATTTATGATTCGATTCATGATTCATGATTCGATTCATGATTCATGATTCGATTCATGATTCATTTCATGATTTAATTCATGATTTATGATTCGATTCATGATTCAATTAATAATTCATGATTCAATTCATGATTCATGATTCAATTCATGATTCATTATCCGATTCATTATTCAATTCATGATTTATGATTCAATTCATGATTCATGATTCATGATTCATGATTCGATTTATGATTCATGATTCAATTCAGGATTCATGATTCATGATTCGATTCATGATTCATGATTCGATTCATGATTCAATTCATAATTCATTCTATGAATAATGATTCAATGCATGATTCATGATTCATTTCATGATTCATGATTCATTTCATGATTCATAATTCATGATTCAATTCATGATTCATTTCATGATTCATGATTCAATTAATGTTCAATTCATGATTCATGATTCATGATTCAATTTATAATTCATAATTCATGATTCGATTCATGATTCAATTCATGATTTGTGATTCATAATTCATGATTCGATTCATGATTCGATTCATGATTCATGATTCGATTCATGATTCCTGATTCGATTCATGATTCAATTCATGATTCATGATTCATGATTCGATTAATGATTCATGATTCAATTCATGATTCATGATTCAAATCATGATTCAATTCATTATTCATGATCCGATTCATTATTCAATTCATGATTCATTTCATGATTCATGATTTATGATTCAATTCATGATTCAATTCATGATTCATGATTCATGATTCGATTTATGATTCATGATTCAATTCAGGATTCGTGATTCATGATTCAATTCATAATTCATTCTATGAATCATGATTCAATGCATGATTTATGATTCATTTCATGATTCATGATTCATTTCATGATTCATAATTCATAATTCAATTCATGATTCATGATTCAATTAATGTTCAATTCATGATTCATGATTCATGATTCAATTTATGATTCATAATTCATGATTCGATTCATGATTCAATTCATGATTTGTGATTCATAATTTATGATTCAATTCATGATTCGATTCACGATTCACGATTCATGATTCAATTCATGATTCATGATTCGATTCACGATTCATGATTCAATTCATGATTCATGATTCGATTCATGATTCAATTCATGATTCATGATTTATGATTCGATTCATGAATCAATTCATGATTCAATTCATGATTCATGATTGAATTCATGATTGAATTCATGATTCAATTCATGATTCAATTCATTATTTATGATTCGATTCATGATTCATGATTTATGATTCAATTTATGATTAATGATTCATGATTCAATTCATGATTCAATTCATGATTCATGATTCAATTCATGATTTAAGATTCATGATTCAATTCATGATTCAAGATTCATGATTCAATTCATGATTCATAATTCGATTAATGATTCATGATTCATGATTCATGATTTATGATTCAATTCATGATTCATGATTCATGATTTATGATTCAATTCATGATTCATGATTTGATTCATGATTTATGATTCGATTCATGATTCATGATTTATTTCATGATTCAATTCATGATTTATGATTCGATTCATGATTCAATTTATAATTCATGATTCAATTCATGATTCATGATTTAATGATTCAATTCATGTTTCATGATTCAATTCATGATTCATGATTCATTTCATGATTCAATTCATGATTTATGATTAGATTCATGATTCATGATTCAATTCATAATTCATGATTCAATTCATGATTCATGATTTAATGATTCAATTCATGTTTCATGATTCATGATCCGATTTATGATTCATGATTCAATTCATTATTCATGATTTAATTCATAATTCATGATTGAATTTATGATTTATGATTCATGATTCGATTCATGATTCATGATTCGATTCATGATTCATGATTCGATTCATGATTCATGATTCGATTCATGATTCATGATTCAATTCATGATTCATGATTCATGATTCATGATTCAATTCATGATTAGATTCATGATTCATGATTCGATTCATGATTCGATTCATGATTCATGATTCGATTCATGATTCGATTCATGATTTGATTCATGATTCATGATTCGATTCATGATTCGATTCATGATTCATGATTCGAATAATGATTCATGATTAAATTCATGATTTAATTCATGATTTATGATTCAATTCATGATTCATAATTCATGACTCAATTCATGATTCGATTCATGATTCATGATTCGATTCATGATTCAATTCATGATTCGATTCATGATTCAATTTATGATTCATGATTCAATTCATGATTCATGATTCATGATTCAATTCATTATTCATGATTCGATTAATGATTCATGATTCGATTCATGAGTCAATTCATGATTCATGATTTATGATTCAAGATTTATGATTCAATTCATGATTTATGATTCAATTCATGATTTATGATTCGATTCATGATTCATGATTCGATTCATGATTCATGATTCGATTCATGATTTATGATTCAATTCATGATTCAATTAATAATTCATCATTCAATTCATGATTCATGATTCAATTCATGATTCATGATTCAATTCATGATTCATTATCCGATTCATTATTCAATTCATGATTCATTTCATGATTCATGATTTATGATTCAATTCATGATTCAATTCATGATTCATGATTCATGATTCATGATTCGATTTATGATTCATGATTCAATTGAGGATTCATGATTCATGATTCGATTCATGATTCATGATTCGATTCATGATTCAATTCATAATTCATACTATGAATAATGATTCAATGCATGATTCATGATTCATTTCATGATTCATGATTCATTTCATGATTCATAATTCATGATTCAATTCATGATTCATTTCATGATTCATGATTCAATTCATGTTTCAATTCATGATTCATGATTCAATTAATGTTCAATTCATGATTCATGATTCAATTTATGATTCATAATTCATGATTTGATTCATGATTCAATTCATGATTTGTGATTCATAATTCATGATTCGATTCATGATTCATGATTCGATTCATGATTCATGATTCGATTCATGATTCATGATTCGATTCATGATTCATGATTCATGATTCGATTAATGATTCATGATTCAATTCATGATTCATGATTGAATTCATGATTCAATTCATGATTCAATTCATTATTCATTATTCGATTCATGATTCAAGATTCATGACTCAATTCATGATTTATGATTCAATTTATGATTCATGATTCATGATTCAATTCATGATTTATGATTCAATTCATGATTCAAGATTCATGATTCAATTCATGATTCATAATTCGATTAATGATTCATGATCCGATTCATGATTCAATTCATGATTCGATTCATGATTCAATTCATGATTCATGATTCATGATTTATGATTTGATTCATAATTCATGATTCATTTCATAATTCATGATTCAATTCATGATTCATGATTCATGATTCATTTCATGATTCAATTCATGATTCATGATTCAATTCATAATTCATGATTCAATTCATGATTCATGATTTAATGATTCAATTCATGTTTCATGATTCAATTCATGATTCATGATTAATTTCATGATTCAATTCATGTTTTATGATTTAATTCATGATTCATGATCCGATTTATGATTCATGATTCATGATTCAATTCATGATTCATGATTCGATTTATGATTCATGATTCGATTTATGATTCATGATTCAATTCATGATTTGTGATTCATGACTCTATTTATGATTCATGATTCGATTCATGATTCATGATTTGATTCATGATTCATGATTCGAATCATGATTCATGATTCAATTCATGATTTATGATTCAATTCATGATTCATGATTCGATTCATGATTCTTGATTCGATTCATGATTCATGATTCGATTCATGATTCGATTCATGATTCGATTCATGATTCATGATTCGATTCATGATTCATGATTCGATTCATGATTCAATTCATGATTTGTGATTCATGATTCATGATTCGATTCATGATTCATGATTCGATTCATGATTCATGATTCGATTCATGATTCATGATTCGATTCATGATTCATGATTCATGATTCGATTAATGATTCATGATTCAATTCATGATTCATAATTCAATTCATGATTGAATTCATGATTCAATTCATTATTCATGATTCGATTCATGATTCAAGATTCATGATTCAATTCATGATTCAAGATTCATGATTCAATTCATGATTCATGATTCAATTCATGATTCAAGATTCATGATTCAATTCATGATTCAAGATTCATGATTCAATTCATGATTCATAATTCGATTAATGATTCATGATTCGATTCATGATTCAATTCATGATTCATGATTCATGATTTATGATTCGATTCATGATTCATGATTCATTTCATAATTCATGATTCAATTCATGATTCATGATTCGAATTATGATTCATGATTCATTTCATGATTCAATTCATGATTCAATTCATAATTCATGATTCAATTCATGATTCATGATTTAATGATTCAATTCATGTTTCATGATTCAATTCATGATTTATGATTAATTTCATGATTCAATTCATGATTTATGATTCGATTCATAATTTATGATTTAATTCATGATTCATGATTTAATGATTCAATTCATGTTTTATGATTTAATTTATGATTCATGATTCATGATTCAATTCATGATTCATTTCATGATTCATGATTCAATTCATGATTCATGATTCGATTTATGATTCATGATTCAATTCATGATTCATGATTCGATTTATGATTCATGATTCGATTCATGATTCATGATTTGATTCATGATTCATGATTCGAATAATGATTCATGATTCAATTCATGATTTATGATTCATTTCATGATTCATGATTCGATTCATGATTCATGATTCGATTCATGATTCATGATTCAATTCATGATTCGATTCATGATTCATAATTCAATTCATGATTAATGATTCGATTAATGATTCATGATTCGATTCATGTTTCATGATTCATTTCATGATTCATTTCATAATTCAATTCATGATTTATGATTCGATTCATGATTCAATTCATGATTCAATTCATGATTTAATTCATGATTTATGATTCATGATTCATGATTCGATTTATGATTCATGATTCAATTCAGGATTCATTATTCAATTCAGGATTCATGATTTAATGATTCAATTCATGTTTCATGATTCAATTCATGATTCATGATTCGATTCATTATTCAATTCATGATTCAATTCATGATTCATTTCATGATTCATGATTTATGATTCAATTCATGATTCAATTCATGATTCATGATTCATGATTCGATTTATGATTCATGATTCAATTCAGGATTCATGATTCATTTCATGATTCATGATTCATGATTCATGATTCAATTCATGATTCATTTCATGATTCATGATTCAATTCATGATTCATTTCATGATTCATGATTCAATTCATGATTCAATTTCATGATTCATGATTCAATTCATGATTCGATTTATGATTCATGATTCAATTCATTATTCATTATTCATGATTCAATTCATGATTCATAATTCATGATTCGATTCATGATTCAATTCATGATTCGATTAATGATTCCTGATTTGATTCATGATTCGATTCATGATTCAATTCATGATTCATGATTGAATTCATGATTCAGTTCATTATTCATGATTCGATTCATGATTCAAGATTCATGATTCAAGATTCATGATTCAATTCATGATTTATGATTTAATTTATGATTCATGATTCAATTCATGATTCATGATTCGATTTATGATTCATGATTCGATTTAAGATTCATGATTCAATTCATGATTTGTGATTCATGACTCTATTTATGATTCATGATTCGATTCATGATTCATGATTTGATTCATGATTCATGATTCGAATAATGATTCATGATTCAATTCATGATTTATGATTCAATTCATGATTCATGATTCGATTCATGATTCATGATTCGATTCATGATTCATGATTCGATTCATGATTCGATTCATGATTCATGATTCGATTCATGATTCAATTCATGATTTGTGATTCATGATTCATGATTCGATTCATGATTCGATTCATGATTCATGATTCGATTCATGATTCATGATTCGATTCATGATTCATGATTCATGATTCGATTAATGATTCATGATTCAATTCATGATTCATAATTCAATTCATGATTCAATTCATGATTCAATTCATTATTCATGATTCGATTCAAGATTCATGATTCAATTCATGATTCAAGATTCATGATTCAATTCATGATTCATGATTCAATTCATGATTCAAGATTCATGATTCAATTCATGATTCAAGATTCATGATTCAATTCATGATTCATAATTCGATTAATGATTCATGATTCGATTCATGATTCAATTCATGATTCATGATTCATGATTTATGATTCGATTCATGATTCATGATTCATTTCATAATTCATGATTCAATTCATGATTCATGATTCGAATTATGATTCATGATTCATTTCATGATTCAATTCATGATTCAATTCATAATTCATGATTCAATTCATGATTCATAATTTAATGATTCAATTCATGTTTCATGATTCAATTCATGATTTATGATTAATTTCATGATTCAATTCATGATTTATGATTCGATTCATAATTTATGATTTAATTCATGATTCATGATTTAATGATTCAATTCATGTTTTATGATTTAATTTATGATTCATGATTCATGATTCAATTCATGATTCATTTCATGATTCATGATTCAATTCATGATTCATGATTCGATTTATGATTCATGATTCGATTCATGATTTGATTCATGATTCATGATTCGAATAATGATTCATGATTCAATTCATGATTTATGATTCATTTCATGATTCATAATTCGATTCATGATTCATGATTCGATTCATGATTCATGATTCAATTCATGATTCGATTCATGATTCATAATTCAATTCATGATTAATGATTCGATTAATGATTCATGATTCGATTCATGTTTCATGATTCATTTCATGATTCATTTCATAATTCAATTCATGATTTATGATTCGATTCATGATTCAATTCATGATTCAATTCATGATTTAATTCATGATTCATGATTCATGATTCGATTCATGATTCATGATTCGATTTATGATTCATGATTCAATTCAGGATTCATTATTCAATTCAGGATTCATGATTTAATGATTCAATTCATGTTTCATGATTCAATTCATGATTCATGATTCAATTCATGATTCAATTCATGATTCATTTCATGATTCATGATTTATGATTCAATTCATGATTTAATTCATGATTCATGATTCATGATTCGATTTATGATTCATGATTCAATTCAGGATTCATGATTCATTTCATGATTCATGATTCATGATTCAATTCATGATTCATTTCATGATTCATGATTCAATTCATGATTCATTTCATGATTCATGATTCAATTCATGATTCAATTTCATGATTCATGATTCAATTCATGATTCGATTTATGATTCATGATTCAATTCATGATTCATTATTCATGATTCAATTCATGATTCATAATTCATGATTCGATTCATGATTCAATTCATGATTCGATTAATGATTCCTGATTTGATTCATGATTCGATTCATGATTCAATTCATGATTCATGATTGAATTCATGATTCAGTTCATTATTCATGATTCGATTCATGATTCAAGATTCATGATTCAAGATTCATGATTCAATTCATGATTTATGATTTAATTTATGATTCATGATTCAATTCATGATTCAGTTCATGATTTATGATTCGATTCAGGATTCATGATTGAATTCATAGTTCATGAATCATGATTCGATTCCTGATTCATGATTCATGATTCAATTCATGATTCATGATTCAATTCATGATTCATGATTGATGATTCATGATTCAATTCATTATTCGTGATTCAATTCATGATTCATGATTCAATTCATGATTTAATTCATTATTCGTGATTCAATTCATGATTCAAGAATCATGATTCAATTCATTATTTAATTCATGATTCATGATTTGATTCTTGATTCATGATTTGATTCATGATTCATGATTCAATTCATGATTTAATTCATGATTCATGATTTGATTCATGATTCATGATTTGATTCATGATTAATGATTCGATTTATGATTCATGATTCAATTCATGATACATGATTCATGATTCGATTCATGATTCAATTCATGTTTCAATTCATGTTTCATGATTCAATTCATGATTCATGTTTCATGATTCAATTCATGAGTCATGATTCAATTCATTATTCAAGATTCATGATTTGATTCATGATTCATGATTCATGATTCAATTCATGATTTAATTCATGATTCATGATTTGATTCCTGATTCATGATTCAATTCATGATACATGATTCATGATTCGATTCATGATTCAATTCATGATTCATGATTCAATTCATTATTCATGTTTCATGATTCAATTCATGATCCAATTCATGATTCATGATTCATGATTCGATTCATGATTCATGATTCAATTCATTATTCATGATTCGATTCATGATTCAATTCATGATTTGTGATTCATGATTCATGATTCGATTCATGATTCATGATTCGATTCATGATTCATGATTCGATTCATGATTCATGATTCGATTCATGATTCATGATTCGATTCATGATTCATGATTCGATTCATGATTCATGATTCATGATTCGATTAATGATTCATGATTCAATTCATGATTCATGATTCAATTCATGATTCAATTCATTATTCATGATTCGATTCATGATTCATGATTCAATTTATGATTCAAGATTCATGATTCAAGATTCATGATTCAATTCATGATTCATAATTCGATTAATGTTTCATGATTCAATTCATGATTCATGATTCAATTCATGATTCAAGATTCATGATTCAATTCATGATTCAAGATTCATGATTCAATTCATGATTCATAATTCGATTAATGATTCATGATTCGATTCATGATTCAATTCATGATTCATGATTCATGATTTATGATTTATGATTCGATTCATGATTCATGATTCATTTCATAATTCATGATTCAATTCATGATTCATGATTCGAATTATGATTCATGATTCATTTCATGATTCAATTCATGATTCATGATTCAATTCATAATTCATGATTCAATTCATGATTCATGATTTAATGATTCAATTCATGTTTCATGATTCAATTCATGATTTATGATTAATTTCATGATTCAATTCATGATTTATGATTCGATTCATGATTTAATTCATGATTCATGATTTAATGATTCAATTCATGTTTTATGATTTAATTCATGATTCATGATCCGATTTATGATTCATTTCATGATTCATGATTCAATTCATGATTCATGATTCGATTTATGATTCATGATTCAATTTATGATTCATGATTCAATTCATGATTCATGATTCAATTCATGATTTGTGATTCATTATTCTATTTATGATTCATGATTCGATTCATGATTCATGATTTGATTCATGATTCATGATTCGAATAATGATTCATGATTCAATTCATGATTTATGATTCAATTCATGATTCGATTCATGATTCATGATTCGATTCATGATTCGATTCATGATTCGATTCATGATTCATGATTCGATTCATGATTCGATTCATGATTCATGATTCAATTCATGATTCATGATTCATAATTCAATTCATGATTAATGATTCGATTAATGATTCATGATTCGATTCATGTTTCATGATTTATTTCATGATTCATTTCATAATTCAATTCATGATTTATGATTCGATTCATGATTCAATTCATGATTTAATTCATGATTCATGATTCGATTTATGATTCATGATTCAATTCAGGATTCATTATTCAATTCAGGATTCATGATTTAATGATTCAATTCATGTTTCATGATTCAATTCATGATTCATTTCATGATTCATGATTTATGATTCAATTCATGATTCAATTCATGATTCATTTCATGATTCATTTCATGATTCATGATTCAATTCAGGATTCATGATTCATTTCATGATTCATGATTCAATTCATGATTCATTTCATGATTCATGATTCAATTCATGATTCGATTTATGATTCATGATTCAATTCATGATTCATTATTCATGATTCAATTCATGATTCATAATTCATGATTCGATTCATGATTCAATTCATGATTCGATTAATGATTCCTGATTTGATTCATGATTCGATTCATGATTGAATTCATGATTCATGATTGAATTCATGATTCAGTTCATTATTCATGATTCGATTCATGATTCAAGATTCATGATTCAAGTCATGATTTAATTCATGATTTATGATTTAATTTATGATTCATGATTCAATTCATGATTCAGTTCATGATTTATGATTCAATTCATGATTCATGATTGATGATTCATGATTCAATTCATTATTCGTGATTCAATTCATGATTCATGATTCAATTCATGATTTAATTCTATATTCAAGATTCGATTCATGATTCAAGAATCATGATTCAATTCATGATTTAATTCATGATTCATGATTTGATTCTTGATTCATGATTTGATTCATGATTCATGATTCAATTCATGATTCATAATTCAATTCATGATTCATGATTCGATTCATGTTTTATGATTCATGATTCAATTCATGATTCATAATTCAATTCATGATTCATGATTCGATTCATGTTTTATGATTCAATTCATGATTAAATTCATGATTCATGATTCATTTCATAATTCATGATACATGATTGAATTCATGATTCAATTCTTGATTCATGATTCATGATTCAATTCATGATTCAATATTCATGATTCAATTCATGATTCAATTCATGATTCATTATTTATGATTCGATTCATGATTCATGATTCGATTCATGATTCATGATTTGATTCATGATTCATGATTCGATTCATGATTCATGATTCGATTCATGATTCAATATTCATGATTCAATTCATGATTCATGATTCAATTCATGATTCATGATTTATGATTCGATTCATGATTCATGATTTGATTCATGATTCATGATTCGATTCATGATTCATGATTCGATTCATGATTCAATTCATGATTCATGATTCAATTCATGATTCATGATTCAATTCATGATTTAATTCATGATTCATGATTTGATTCATGATTCATGATTTGATTCATGATTCATGATTCGATTCATGATTCAATTCATGATACATGATTCATGATTCGATTCATGATTCAATTCATGTTTCATGATTCAATTCATGATTCATGTATCATGATTCAATTCATGAGTCATGATTCAATTCATTATTCAAGATTCATGATTTGATTCATGATTCATGATTCAATTCATGATTTAATTCATGATTCATGATTTGATTCATGATTCATGAGTTGATTCATGATTAATGATTCGATTCATGATTCATGATTCAATTCATGATACATGATTCATGATTCGATTCATGATTCAATTCATGATTCATGTTTCATGATTCAATTCATGATTCATGATTCATGATTCATGATCCAATTCATGATTCATGATTCATGATTCGATTCATGATTCATGATTCAATTCATTATTCATGATTCGATTCATGATTCAATTCATGATTTGTGATTCATGATTCATGATTTGTGATTCATGATTCATGATTCGATTCATGATTCATGATTCGATTCATGATTCATGATTCGATTCATGATTCATGATTCTATTAATGATTCATGATTCAATTCATGATTCATGATTCAATTCATTATTGAATTCATGATTCAATTCATTATTCATGATTCGATTCATGATTCAATTCATGATTTATGATTCAATTTATGATTCATGATTCAATTCATGATTCATGATGCAATTCATGATTCAAGATTCATGATTCAATTCATGATTCAAGATTCATGATTCAATTCATGATTCATAATTCGATTAATGATTCATGATTCAATTCATGATTCATGATTCATGATTTATGATTTATGATTCGATTCATGATTCATGATTCATTTCATAATTCGATTAATGATTCATGATTCGATTCATGATTCAATTCATGATTCATGATTCATGATTTATGATTTATGATTCGATTCATGATTCATTTCATAATTCATGATTCAATTCATGATTCATGATTCGAATTATGATTCATGATTCATTTCATGATTCAATTCATGATTCATGATTCAATTCATAATTCATGATTCAATTCATGATTCATGATTTAATGATTCAATTCATGTTTCATGATTCAATTCATGATTTATGATTAATTTCATGATTCAATTCATGATTTATGATTCGATTCATAATTCATGATTTAATTCATGATTCATGATTTAATGATTCAATTCATGTTTTATGATTTAATTCATGATTCATGATCCGATTTATGATTCATGATTCATGATTCAATTCATGATTCAATTCATGATTCATTTCATGATTCATGATTCAATTCATGATTCATGATTCGATTTATGATTCATGATTCGATTTATGATTCATGATTCAATTCATGATTCATGATTCAATTCATGATTTGTGATTCATTATTATATTTATGATTCATGATTCGATTCATGATTCATGATTCGAATAATGATTCATGATTCAATTCATCATTTATGATTCAATTCATGATTCATGATTCGATGCATGATTCATGATTCGATTAATGATTCATGATTCAATTCATGATTCATGATTCAATTCATGATTCAATTCATTATTCATGATTCGATTCATGATTCATGATTCAAGATTCATAATTCAATTCATGATTTATGATTCAATTTATGATTCAAGATTCATGATTCAATTCATGATTCATAATTCGATTAATGTTTCATA